>NC_062526.1:28278439-28582189 GCF_022655615.1 Tachysurus fulvidraco
AGAATATGTGCATTAATGGCTGCATCAAAATTCTGGTGCTTTACAATCTAAAGCTTTAGATTATGAATCATATATAAAAACTTCTGTAACTTTTTATTTCATTTCCTGTTTATTTGTGGAGTTATGTGTTTGCTTAATGACTCTCCTGTACATCGTTATTTCCAGTCAGACATCACAGACATCAATGAGATCTTCAAAGATCTGGCCGTCATGGTGCACGAGCAGGGCGATATGATCGGTAAGATCTACAACACATGCATTACACATGCAGAACAAGCTTGAATAAGCCTCCGGATGTGTTCAAGTTACATTAATATTATATTCTGTATTAATGCAAGTGAAGCAATTTTAAGTGAAGTGAAGTGAAAGTGACATACAGCTAAGTACGGTGACCCATACTCAGAATTTGTTCTTCGCATTTAACCCATCCAAAGTGTGCGCACACACACACACACTGTGAACACACACACACACAGCAGTGAACACACACAAACCATGAACACACACCCGGAGCAGTGGGCAGCCATTTATGCTGCGGCGCCCGGTGGAGCAGTTGGGGGGTTCGGTGCCCTGCTCAAGGGCACCTCAGTCGTGGCCGGCCAGAGACTCGAACCCACAACCTTAGGATTAGGAGTCAAACCCCTAACCATTAGGCCACGACTTCCTCATTTAAGAAAATGAGTCCTATAAATCAGAAGTCCTGTTACTGTTACAGTGTATGGAGGAAATTATGTATGGAGGAAATTACTAAATAACTTTAGAGCTTTTCTGTTTGACAGAAAAATGCAGATTTATTTTGCTATTCTTAGTGCAGTTTGTGTCTCTTCACAAAATCCTAGTTTTGTTTTTTAAACATTTTCTTTTTTCTTCTGTATCTTTAATTCTTCTTAAGTCTTTTTTGTGTAATTATTTTTGCTTCATCATTAAAGCCTGTGTAGTATGGGTCACCTACAAAATGGCCTGCGAGGTGGATTAATCTGTTAAAAATGTGGCTCTAGTGTATATTGTCATAGAGTGTGAGGCCCAGCAGGTTTCTGAGACACACACACACGTGCACACACACACGTGTGATTATGGTGTCAAAGTCCAGTGATAAGCAGCTGTTTATTCTTCCTGTTAATGATGTTTAATGAACTTCAGTGGAGCAGCTGTTAGGTTTCTCATGAGATTTAAATTTATAATGTGTATAATAATCTCAGCAGTGTGATTGTAGAAAATTTATGAATATGGCAGTATTTTAATAGTCTACATTATGCAAATGAGCTCTCAAACAAACCAGTCCTAATAATAATAATAATAATAATAAGAGCCTCTGGTCATAATAATGTAACTTCAGGTCAAACTGTACCAATGCATGGCAAGAAAACGGGTGTATTACGGCAGACACACACATACACACACACACCCCTATTAACATCCATCAGGTAGAAACATCACACTTAAAGTGGGGTTAAAAACGGTTGACTAATAAACAATGAAATCCCGACTTTGTGTTTGTTAATGACCGTTATGATACACAACAATTAAAGGTGTTAAAATATCAAACACACTTTTTTAATGAAGTCCTGCGAGAACACATGAGGTCAAATCAGTAGGAAGTTCTTGTGTCTCTAAAGATTTGACTGGCAAATCAGAGGCGTGTGTGTGTTTGTCCATCATCCTGAACTTTGTCACATTGCAATGAAAAATATAACAATAACCAAAATAATTTCTTGTTTAAATGAGAGAGAGAGCTGGAAAATATTCTGAAGTGTCACTAGAGAGCACTAAAGCTCTGGGTAGTGGTTTTTAGCTCATTTTGCTCTTTAGCTCACAGGGATGTGTAAGCTGAAGGCCTATTGAAACTCTTCTGAAGTGTGTTGGATTATGTGTATGGACACACAATCAGTGTGTCAAGCTCATTTCAGTGACCACGAGGTACATTAACACACTAACCCTGAGCAACGCCTTTATCCCCCAACTGCTCAGCTGTATGAACCAGATAAATGTTAGCCGCTCTGGATAAGGGCATCTGCCAAAAGCTGTAAGAATAATTCCACCCGGCCTTTGAACAAACCAGACGATGTTAAAGATCATACCTGGTCCAAGGAACAATCGAAACAAGTCTGGATTCTAGAAACGTATCAGTCAGGGTTTGGTTATTTAATATAAAAAAAAAAAAAAGACAGAAGAAAAAAGAACTCAACATGACTGTGACTCAGCCTAGAAAAAGTGGTCCATCAAAAGTTTAAGCTTTTATTTGTAAGTAATTTTCTTAATTACCAGTTCAGTGTTTATAATTAATCGTGTGTAGATTTGTGACATGTGATCCCAAATTCAGCTCCAGTTTATAATGTAACCCTTTATAAGACGTGAGGTGTCAAAACGTATACCACTGTGTTATTTCCTCTCAGACAGCATAGAGGCCAATGTAGAAAGTGCTGAAGTACACGTGCAGTCTGCAACACAGCAGCTTGCAAGTGCTGCAAATTACCAGGTAACTTGGATTCTTCATTTAAACTTTATTATCTTTGTATTAAGTTACAAAAGAAGTTCATCAGTGTGCAAAACACTGTTATGAATTTTGCCGATACAACCTTCTCCACCTGCATGACATCGTTAGAGCAACACCCAGTGGTGTACATCTGAAGACAGATAAGTCGATATATGGCAGTGTCGAACTGCATGACGAGCGTCCCCGGCCCTACCTCAGTAAAATATTTTAGCATGATTGAATAAACATAGATAGAGCTTACTTTACCTCACTAGAAGGAGTGAACCTCATCTCATTTGAGGATTATTTTGCTAACAAACAGTCACAACTACATCTGCAGTCATCTTCCTGACCACCAGAGTTTTGATCACTGCCTGGACTTCTTTCACCATTTAAGCACTTTTACACCAGCTTCTTTAGATGTTTAGACACTGAGTTTAAGGAGTCACAAATATCACAATGAAAAAACAGACAGAAATTCCAAACAGACAGGATTAGCAATCAGCGAAGACAAAAGCTACCAATGCTCTATGTCTGAACAGCTGAAGGCACCAGGTTTTAAAGTCCTTAATGGTGGGAGAAGACCTGGAAGTGATCAAAACTCTGGTGAGGGTTTACCAGAGTGCAGATGTTTGGACACATACATTAGCTAATCTAGTTAAAGGTATATAATTCTAGATTATTTCAAATATTGATTAGCAAAATTCTATTTTAGTTCTGATTAATACATTAGTAAACACAGAGTTATTAGAGACTAAATGATTCTTTTACTCAATAAAAAATCATAAGTTTCAGATAAGTAGTAAAGTTTTCCTTCCTATTTAAAAAAACGCTTAGTAACGTATTTAAGTAAATAACTTCATTGGTTTAAAAGTAACTGTTTGAGTTTTATTTATTAGAGTGTGAACTCTGGTTTTGCTAACATAACGAAGATAAAGATAGATTAACATGGGTGTATTAATCATTGTTAATGATTTTTTTTTTTCCCCACAGCAAAAGTCTCGTAAGAAGATCTGCATCCTTATTGTAGTCCTGGCCGTGCTGATTGTAATCGTGTCCCTCATCATCTGGGCATCAGTTAATAAATAAAACTTCTAAATTAACCTGAAAAGTCAGAGATGACCACTGAAAATTCAAACAAATTCCTGGTCGTTTGCTGTTATTTCTGTGATGTAAAAGGTTGGCGTGAGTAAAAATATTTTTTGCAAGCATGAAAAACTAGCTTTTGATGTCATCATGACATCACGCTATACAAATATATATATAAATGACATTTTCTAAACAATGTTGATGTTTGAATCTCCAGATCTTTACTATTTTAACTTATGCAGCATAAATGGTATCATAAATAAATCTTGTTCCTATTATTCTGGAATGCCAACTACTTTTCAAAAATAACGCCATCTGACGCTCCCATACGTGATATTAAAAATTATGAACTAACTTGGAATGAAAGCTAGCATGTGTCACCCGATAACACCATGTCATGTAGCTTAGTGGATACACTAGCTTTATTTGATTTAATCCGAAAAATACTGATTTATTTAATCATTTCAAGGCTTTACTTTGTGGTGGTGGTGTTACTAAAAAATAACACACGCTAGCATTTTTACTCATTCAACATTGTTCTAGCTTTCCTGCTTTGATATTAACTTAACAGGTATCTTATTGTAGGAAACTGAGAGACTATATCTGATTAACACTATTATCAAATGAGTAGTTTAACTTCTTAGAATTATTATTATTTAACAGAATTTGAATGACTAGCATTCGCTAGGAGATTCATGCTAGGATACTTGCGTCGCTTTGTGCCAATTGCTGATCGCTAAAAAAAGATTCTGCTGTTCTTTCTTTAATTGAAATTTACCTTTCATCCTAATTTCATAAATATTTGATGCTATGACTAACGCTCATTATAAGCAGTATGAACAAATAATAACAACAATACTTAAATGCATTGATAACTTCAAGGATTTTTTTTTACCCAGCCACATAATTACTTTAGAAAGTCCTTCAACTTTTTTAAACTTTTACAGATAAATGAATATCGGAATCAATATTTAAAAAATATCTACTAAATATGAAGTACAAAAAAGTAAATGGGTAATTTAGCAATGTATTTTGATAGCATTGAAATTTTGACTGTTTTTTTTTTTTTAAGAAGTAAACACTCATGCATTCCATTTAGTTAAAATGTAAATATGCAGCTTTTTAAAGTCAAACATCATGTGCCATTTTAAACCTATTTTCACACAATATTATTATTTATTCAATTGAAAGGTTTTAGAAATGGTCAGTTATATTTTCATCGGAAATTGAATCCTTTCTTATCGGGGTTCATCTTCTTGCCAAATAAAGTCGGTTCAGTCGTAAAACTCAATGAAGCGTATTGTATTATGACATCATTTAAAACAATGCTGCCACTTATTCCTTTGCACATTCTGTAAACAACTAAAATTTTTTGAGTTACTGTTTTATAAAGATATATTTCATTCAAGTTATCTAGTATATAACATTTAAAACACAGTCTTTAACTTACTTAATTACTTTGAATCATTTGAACGTCATGTAAATGAAGTGAATAGATTGCAAATGAATCATTAATAAATACTTTCTGTTTTTTTTTTTAATACAGACTTTCTTTTTCATGATTTGTACAATAAATCGATTTAAAGCAAACTCTTTCATGTGATTTGTCAGATACAGAGATGCGAGTAACAGGCCACATTTATAAGTTTGATATGAATGGATTCAGGTGTAAATCATTCTTTCAAGTGTTTACACAAGAAATTTGGAATTCATTAAAAGACCATAGAAGAGTGTGTGAGAAATTACATGTAACATGATTAACATAATCCTCGACTTCCGGTCCTGTAATCTGCATGAATTATTGCACTTTTATATCTGGACCATACTGTGCATTTTAAACTGTTTATTTTGATCATGTTTGTTATATTAATATTTAGTAAAACCAAGTCATTTTTTTGTTTTAATTAAAGGATACAGGAAGCTGAGTTGGTCCATCTGTGCAGAGTTGTAAGAGTCATTAACAAACACCTTAGCTGAATTCTATTATGATGTCGCTTTGTAGAAGCCAACATTCTGTTTTCCTATTTAAGCTTAGACAAAAATTAATCAAGAGTAACTCCTTCTAGGAATTTCGCACCAAAGTTTGTTGCTATTACTTTTTTAAGCGATCTGAGTACCGGTACTTCCTTTCGAACTCTCTACACCAAACCTCGTCCCAGCTCCTTTAGGGTGATACTCTGAACAAAGGTTTAAATTGGTGTACCGACTGGCCTTTCGGTTGTCCCCACTCGTCTCCACTTGCCTCCAAATGTTTTGGCACCCTAGCTTTCTGTCCACTTGCCTCCAAGTGAAGAAGTGAGTTAAAGTATTGTTCACTTCTGTTTTTTTAAACTTTACCCTAATCACTCATTTTGTGCTCCTACCTGCTTGTGCACCTTACCATTTATGGAGTTTTGTGGGCATCACTACATGCAAATGAGCTGTGTCATGAGTATGGTTTGCACATTTATGGTGATCATGCCAGTTTGTGAAATTCAGAAATTTTCGAAAACTAAATCTGACAGTAAAAATTCTTTCTTTCTTTCTTTCTTTCTTTGCTAATTTTCACTTCTCACTGCAATGGAGTTTCTAATAAACTATTATTCTTTTTTTTATGTAGGTAGGTGTTCTAATCTTACTTAATGCTCTGATTGTTTTCCCCAGGTAATGTAAAAATAATGATGTCAGTAAGATGCAAATTTGAGATGGGGTTATTTGCAGAGCATATAAATATGAGACTCCAGTTGTAGTAAAACACTAATGAAAGTGACACAGAGAAATGTTTTTTTATTAAGGTTTTTTGCTTGTTTATGACTGTGATTTTAAATCAATGAACCTGACAGAGTTTAATCAGTCTGATGGCTGTGATCATTTCTCCTGTCCAGAGAGATCTGTATCTCCTGCAGTTTATATCTTACTGTACGTGTGTTCAGCTGCTGTGGTTCTGCTAACAGTGTGTGGAAATCTGCTGGTCATCATCTCTGTTCTTTACTTCAAGCAGCTTCACACACCAACAAACATGCTGCTGCTCTCTCTGGCTGTGTCGGATTTCTTGGTCGGACTTTTCGTAATGCCATTTCACTTCACGTGGCTGATCGAGTCTTGCTGGATGTTCGGACACATTTTTTGCATCCTGTTTAATTTTATGAGCTTTCAGCTCACGAGTGTGTCTGTAGGAAACGTGGTTCTGATTTCTCTTGATCGTTACATGGCTTTAAGCAATCCTTTTCTGTACCTGAAGGATATCACGTCTAAAATTGTTCACACTCTGATAGGCTTGTCATGGGTTTTTTCATTTTTGTATAACTTTGTGTTTTTTTACGTGAATGGAAACTTTACAGATTTATTTCTGTGTCCCGGTGAATGTCTGGTCAGCACTTACGACGAAGTCGGCTCGGTAATCGACCTCATTTTCATCGTTGTGATTCCCTGTAGTTTGATGCTTGTGTTGTACTTCCAGGTCTTTGTAATTGCTCGGAGGCATGCAAATGCCATACGAGATCTCAATCAAAACAAGAAAAACATCTCAAAAAATGTATCAGAGGTAATGAAATCTGAAAGAAAAGCTGCTAAAGTGCTGGGCATTCTGGTTTTTGTGTTTCTGGGATGTTTGGTGCCTTATTACATCTGTACTTTAATGAGCAATACAGCGTCATCGTATATCGTGATCAATAATATTCTAATTCTTTTTTATCTAAATTCATCCATTAATCCTGTTATCTATGCTCTGTTTTACTCCTGGTTCCAGAAGTGCACAAAAATGATTTTATCCTGCAAAATATTGCACACGGATTGTTCTTTTGTAAATGTAGTATAAAAAAGCTACTGATTAAAGCACAAAACCACACCTGGTTTGAATAACTTAATTAAAACAATAATCAACTAAAGAAAATGTAAAAAAAAATGATACTTTGTCTTGCAGACATTATGGCAATGCTTTACTTTAAGGTTCCCTAAACCACGATGATTTACTTCACTATTAATAAACTAAAGAATCAGAATCAGATTTATTGGCCAAGTGTGTTGACACACACAAGGAATTTGGTTCCAGCAGTTTGTGACTCTCAAAAGTACAGACATAAATAATACTATTACTATACAAGAAAACAATGCAGACAATGAGATACAATATAGACAGAATGAGTATAAAATATGAATATAGAATGAATAAAATATATAAAATATGAATATAGAATATGAGCGATCAGTAATATACATAAAGTGTCGGAGAGCAAATAACAATATTGTGCAATATTATGCTTTTGTGCAATATACAGCAGCATTAGTGTGTAATATACAGATGATGTGATGACTGACGGTCCTGATAATGCAATACTTATGATAAGAAGCAGTGAATATAATTATGGTGAGTTGTTGATCAGGGTGATTGGGGAAAGAAACTGTTCCTGTGTCTGGCAGTTTTAGTTAGCAAAGTTCTGTAGCGCCTGCCATAGAACTTTTTAGTCTTGTCTTTCAGGAAACATCCAACATCCAAAAATTTAACTTCCTGAAATCCATGTTCTAGGTGAACATAATGGAACCAATCTCAGATGTAAATAAATGGCTAATTGAACTAATTGATTATTACTTTATTGTAAAACATCAATTAATACAATTGTTAGTTCCTTTGTTAATGTTGTTCTTGGTTTATTAAAGATCGTGTTAAATAATAATGGGTTAAATCATTAAGAAAATCTTTTTGTAAATCAATGCCAAAATTGTTATAATTATTCAGTCTTTCTGCATTCTAAATGGACATTTCTACAAATTGCATTCATTAAAGAACAGAAATTGGATCAATTAATGTGCAATGTTCTAAGCATTCGTTGATGAAACAGAATCAAATGGGAAGAATTCCTCATCTGCGTGACGCCAGACACTGTGATTATAAATCATTATGCTCTTCATAAACAGTGTGGAAAAAGTGTGAATAAAGTATGAACAAAATGTGAATAAGATTCCTGGGATGAGCAAAGCTGCAGCTCTGAAGAGCAAATGTACAGTATCCAGATGATTGAACACTAGAAGGGTGTTTATTGATCACAACATATTACTGATGATTGATAATTGACCTTAAACAAAAGGTGCTGTGGAACAAAGTACACATATGAGCAATGTTCAAGATCATACAGAACACAATGAACAGCCAGTTATGCAACAAATTCACAATAGTTGGACAATGCATGGAATAAATACACTAAAACTAGGAAGTACTCCTTGAAACTGAATCACTCAGTTTTCTGGTGATAAGGAAGAGGAATAGCGGTTGAAGTTTTTATAGAACCCTCCCCCACCCCCCACCCCCCATAGGAACACCACCCAGTGTTGTTCTACTACTAGTGTGGTCTCCACCTTGGTCTGGGTGCTGGATTCTGTGAAACTCTTCTGTATGGGAGGGGTCTAGGATGTCACCAGGCTTCACCCAGCAACTTTCCTCTGGGCCGTACCTCTCCCAGTCAGTGAGGTACTTTAATTGCCCCTTCTGGAATCTAGAATATTGTGAACAATGTATGCTGGAGCTCCATAGATCTCCAGTGGTGGCAGGGGGTGTGGTTCAGGGTCTTTTGGTGTTCTGAATGTATCCCAGGTTTATGTGGTTTGTGATGACCTGAAATGGGTGTTTTACCCCATCCAACCAATGCCTCCATTCCTCTAATGCCTCTTTGATAGGTAATAGCTCACAATTCCCCTGTGGTAAATTTTCTTGAGAAGTAGTCCTGAAGCAAGAATAGCATGTCCCCTATGCCACAGGCATCTATGGCCATAAAAAAGGGGAGTTTTGGGTCTGGGTGTTGCAGAATGGGGGCTGTGGTGAACCACTGCGTCAACTCTTCAAAGGCACTCTGTGGTGGACCACTGGAGTTTCTAAGGCTTTATTGAAAAAGTCTGTAAAAATGAGTAAAACTCAGGAATCTTTGCAGTTCTTTTGATGCTCACAGGTGTGGGCCATCCTGTGACAGCTAGGACCTTGCTTCTGTCTATTTTTACCCCTTACCTCACGTATCCTCAAAAGGTGATAGAGTACCTGGTTTTCATTGTTCCAGACAGTGGCAGCCCAGTCCAGGGCCTTCCTGATGAGCAGTGGCATGAGGATGGTGCATTTGGTAGCATTGTCACAACAGGCCTCTAGCATGAAGAAGACATCACACTGTCTGAGGAAGCCTTTGCAGTGATCAGCGGAGCCATTGAACATCTCTGGAATTGCCAATTTAATGAGCTCCAGTCTACCAATGGGTAGCGTGTGGAGGGCTTGGACCAGGTAAGTTTTGCAAGTCTGTGAGCTGCTCATGATAGGTGGCTAACACTTCTCAATCATGTCCAGCAAGGGCTTGGAGCTAACATCTTCTGGATTCCCGGATGGTGAATTATTCTGTATAGAACTCTTAGTGCGCGGAGTGCATAGTTCATTCAAACACACAATGCATATAAAAAAAAAACACAACAGAGAGTCAAAGCATACAGCAAGGCAAACAGACCCAAAGACAATGAGCAACAAATATGGTCAGACGACAGGCAGTATTCCAGTAACGATAGATCAGTCAATGTGGCAAACTAATCCAAAAAACAGCAGGAAAAACTTGTTGACAACATTTCGCATGGCTGTTATCATTGAAATGGTATTAGCAGCAGAAAATGTTACAAGGGTTTGTGCTGTTGCCAAAAAGGGAGTCCTCTCCACTTGCAAAGTCAACGATAGCTATGGAGATTGAAATGTCTGACACTCACCACAACTGTTAAAAAGAGCTGTTTTGTAACTTTCAAACAACACCAACTCGAGTGCCTCTGTGATATGTGCTGTTAAAGAAATTGGAATTTTTATAGGCCAACTTTGGCATACAGCTCCATTTTTGACTAAAATTATATTCAATTTACTGTCATAGAGTTGATGTTCCAATTGGTTATAACCAGAGTTGACCAAATGATCATACACTGTGTATATTCATAATTATATTATTATTTTACAATTTTTGGAGGTCTGCTTTTTCAAGCCTGGGTTCTGTGCACTCTTGTCTCATTCTAATTGTAACCAAATGCTCATGAACTAGTATTTGGCAGTAGCTACACACAAAGGTGTCAATCAACTCTGGAGGCATGATCATTTTCTAAACTATAAAAGGACCAGAGCTACTCAAGCCAGAACTCATTTGACAATTGAAATGATTTGTATGGTCACCATTTTCCAGAAGTAACAGCAAAGATGGTATTCCTTTAAATTGTGTAGAATTTTTTAAATGCTGTATTCATGAATCAATCAGATAACTGTGATCATTTCTCCTGTCCGGAGAGATCTGTATCTCCTGCCGATACAAGTTCATGAAAAATGGTATAAACCATTTTAGATCAAAGCTATCAAAATGTTGTCTAGCTGTCCAGCAGTTAGCATAGCCTTAGCTCGCTTACTAGCCAACAGAATGAGAGTGAAAGATGAGAGAGAAAAAAGAAATTGTTTATGAATCACGGCATGTTCCTCTACTGTATTTGGAGCACTTCCTTGGGTAGTATTTTATATCTTATATATTTTATATCTTTATATCTTATCCATGCAGACAAACTTACTGTTGCATCATGATTTTTTTATTAAAATGTGTATTTGTCATCCTTTTCCACAGACATTTATAATTTATAAGGCAGGTTTTCTCAGAAAATACACTTTATTTTGCTGTGTCTTTAAGGCTTCCAGACAGATTAGCATAATAATAGATTCTATTATACTTATTGCCAGTAACTACAAGACCTTTTGTTCCAACCAAATATGACATCAAATGCATCATGCTGTCACTCAAACTCAGGGGCGTGAACAATTTCTAAACTATAAAAGTGCCAGAGCTGTAGTCATAAGATTATGACATTTTACAGTTTACGTTTTACAAGAGTAGCATCTAATATAACAACTATTTAAATTCTGTAGACATTAGAGAAATGCTGTATTGATGAACCCGACAGAGTTTAATCAGTCTGATCGCTGTGATCATTTCTCCTGTCCAGAGAGATCTGTATCTCCTGCAGTTTATATCTTACTGTACATGTGTTCAGCTGCTGTGGTTCTGCTAACAATGTGTGGAAATCTGCTTGTCATCATCTCTGTTCTTCACTTCAAGCAGCTTCACACACCAACAAACATGCTGCTGCTCTCACTGGCTGTGTCGGATTTCCTCATTGGAGCTTTAATCATGCCTCCAGTGTTCATCTGGATAGTGGAGTCATGCTGGATTTTAGGATCAAGTTTCTGCATGTATGTTTCATCAACTGCTGGGTTTCTTATGGCTTTATCCATATATAATGTTGTTCTGATTGCTTTCGATCGGTGTTTAGCTCTGTTGAACCCATTTCTTTACCTGAACAAAGTCTCTGTGAGAAAAATGTGTGTTGTAATATTTTGTAATTGGTGTATGGTTTTGGGGTATGATTTGGCACTTATATATCTCAATAGAAACTTAATAAGACCTGATATGTGTCCTGGAGAATGTTTTCTCATTCTGGATAAGGTTTTGTCCACAATTGACCTTGTAGTAACATTTATATTCCCACTTTCTCTCATAATCATATTGTATACTCGAGTTTTTGTGATTGCTAAGAAACATGCCACTGCTATCAGAGATCTTAATAAGCACACACGGCCTAAAACACAGAAAATCACCTCACACTCCATGAAATCTGAGAGAAAAGCAGCTAAAGTCCTCGGTATTTTAGTGTCTGTGTTTCTGGTGTGTTTACTTCCATATTTTATTTACAGTTTAGTAGGTGATGTTATTGAACTACAGACAGAAACAATTCAAAAAATCACAATTGTATTTTGTCTTAATTCCACCATTAATCCAGTTATTTATGCTCTGTTTTATCTATGGTTCAGAAGGTGTGTTAAATTAATCATAACTCTGCAAATTCTTCAGACAGACTCTGCATTAATCAATGTTCTGTCATGAAACGCCTTTTTTTCCTCCATGAACACGTGTCCAAACGTTAAATTTAAAACCTTTTCATATTATTCACAGCAACTTACATGAAAGTGGAATGTTTATAATATTTTAATTATTCTACTATACTATAATAATATACTTATTATACTATAATTATATTATTATACTATAATACTATGAATTTCATAATTTCTGAGTATTTGGAACAGTACATGCCCATCTCGGTTTATTTTGTTGTGCTGCGCCCTCAAGCCGGACTCTACAAGTTCATGTAAAATGGTATAAACCATTTTGAATCAAAGCTCTCAAAATGTTGTCTAGCTGTCCAGCAGTTAGCATAGCAGTAGCTCGCTTACTAGCCAAAAGAGTGTGAATGAAAAATGAGAGAAAAAAGTAACTGTTTATAAATCAAGGCATGTTACTTTACTGTATTTGGAGCACTTCCTTGGGTAGTATTTCATATTGTACAGTACAATAGTTTGCATGCAGAGACAGGGACACACTCACTGTTGCATAATGATTTTATAAAATGTGTATTTGTCATCCTTTTCCACACACATTTTTAATTTATAAGGCAGGTTTTCTCAGAAAATGCACTTTATTTTGCTGTGTCTTTAAGGCTTCTAGACAAATTAGCATAATAATAGATTCTATTATACTTATTGCCAGTAACTACAAGACCTTTTGTTCCAACCAAATATGACATCAAATGCATCATGCTGTCACTCAAACTCAGGGGCGTGAACAATTTCTAAACTATAAAAGTGCCAGAGCTGTAGTCATAAGATTATGACATTTTACAGTTTATGTTTTACAAGAGTAGCATCTAATATAACAGCTATTTAAATTCTGTAGACATTAGAGAAATGCTGTATTGATGAACCTGACAGAGTTTAAGCAGTCTGATCACTGTGATCATTTCTCCTGTCCAGAGAGATCTGTATCTCCTGCAGTTTATATCTTACTGTACGTGTGTTCAGCTGCTGTGGTTCTGCTAACAGTGTGTGGAAATCTGCTCATCATCATCTCTGTTCTTCACTTCAAGCAGCTTCACATACCAACAAACATGCTGCTGCTCTCACTGGCTGTGTCGGATTTCCTCATTGGAGCTTTAGTTATGCTGCCATTGTTCACCTGGACGATCGAGTCATGTTGGATTTTTAATAAGGAGTACTGCATCAGTTTTTTGATGACTATATATATTCTAACAAGTTTATCCATCTATAATATCGCTCTGATTGCTGTAGATCGGTATTTGGCTCTCTCAAACCCTTTTCTTTACATGAACACAATCTCAAAGCAGACAATGAGCATTGTTGTTTTTACCAACTGGAGTGCTACTCTGGTGTATAACATATCAATGTGTTATTTCAATGGAAGCTTCTTGAGTTCTGTAATGTGTCCTGGAGAGTGTTTATTAATTCTAAATGAGGTTTTGTCTCTAATTGATCTCATATATTCATTAATATTTCCACTTTCTCTCATAATCATATTGTATACTCGAGTTTTTCTAATTGCTAAGAAACATGTCACTGCTATCAGAGAGCTTAATAATCACACACGGCCTAAAACACAGAAAATCACCTCACACTCCATGAAATCTGAGAGAAAAGCAGCTAAAGTCCTCGGTATTTTAGTGTCTGTGTTTCTGGTGTGTTTACTTCCATATTTTATTTACAGTTTATTAGGGAATGTTATTGATTTACAGATAGATTATTTTCAGACAGTTTTGATCATGGCATGTCTTAATTCCACCATTAATCCAGTTATTTATGCTCTGTTTTATCCGTGGTTCAGGAGGTGTGTTAAATTAATCATAACGCTGCAAATATTTAAAAAAGGCTCTGCATTAATCAATGTTCTGTCATGAAAAGGATTTTTTCACACCTTTTCCTCTAAAAATATGATGTGTTTATTACTTAAGTACAATGTTTGTAATAATAAATGATTATGAAGTATGTGGTACATGCCCTTATTTACTTTAATTTGTTGTACATGTGAGCTGTAATCCACGGTTTTGTGTAAAATTTTAGAACTTTGGATCAAATTTATCAAAATCCCACCTGAATACATGCTTCATTGGAAGTGATGACATGAGGAAAATCAGAATTTTAAATTAGCTTAAATTTCAATTGTGACCAGAAATCCTGAATCTTAAATATTTAAGATACTGAAGAGTACTTTCTTTGTTTAACATTTTCTAGAACCTCACACACATGCTCTCTCTCTCTCTCTCTCTCTCTCTCTCTCTCTCTCTCTCTCTCTCTCTCTCTCTCTCTCTCTCTTACACACACACACACACACACACAGACACGGTGATGGGAAGGCGATGACCCAGGAGCATGGCACAGGCTTTGCAGGCAGGCGACGTGTCGTTCGATCAGTCGATTCTGTGAAAATAACAGCATAGGAAGTCAGCACATTAGTTCCATCTGTGTGAGTTGCCCAGATCTGTATCTCCTGCCGATACAAGTTCATGAAAAATGGTATAAACCATTTTAGATCAAAGCTATCAAAATGTTGTCTAGCTGTCCAGCAGTTAGCATAGCATTAGCTTGCTTACTAGCCAACAGAATGAGAGTGAAAGATGAGAGAGAAAAAATAAATTGTTTATGAATCACAGCATGTTCCTCTACTGTATTTGGAGCACTTCCTTGGGTAGTATTTTATATCTTAGAACAGTATAATAGTTTGCATGCAGAGATACAGACAAACTTACTGTTGCATCATGATTTTTTATTAAAATGTGTATTTGTCATCCTTTTCCACAGACATTTATAATTTAGAAGGCAGGTTTTCTCGAAAATGCACTTTATTTTGCTGTGTCTTTAAGTCTTCCAGACAAATTAGCATAATAATAGATTCTATTATACTTATTGCCAGTAACTACAAGACCTTTTGTTCCAACCAAATATGACATCAAATGCATCATGCTGTCACTCAAACTCAGGGGTGTGAACAATTTCTAAACTATAAAAGTGCCAGCGCTGCAGAGCATAATCATATGATTATGACTTCTTACAGTTTATGTTTTACAAGAGTAGCATCTAATATAACAGCTATTTAAATTCTGTAGACATTAGAGAAATACTGTATTGATGAATCTGACAGAGTTTAATCATTCTGATCGCTGTGATCATTTCTCCTGTCCAGAGAGATCTGTATCTCCTGCAGTTTATATCTTACTGTATGTGTGTTCAGCTGCTGTGGTTCTGCTAACAGTGTGTGGAAATCTGCTCATCATCATCTCTGTTCTTCACTTCAAGCAGCTTCACACACCAACAAACATGCTGCTGCTCTCACTGGCTGTGTCGGATTTCCTCATTGGAGCTTTAGTTATGCTGCCATTGTTCATCTGGACGATCAAGTCATGTTGGATTTTTAATAAGGAGTACTGCATCAGTTTTTTGATGACTATTTATATTCTAACAAGTTTATCCATCTATAATATCGCTCTGATTGCTGTAGATCGGTATTTGGCTCTCTCAAACCCTTTTCTTTACATGAACACAAACTCAAAGCAGACAATGAGCATTGTTGTTTTTACCAACTGGAGTGCTTCTCTGGTGTATAACATATCACTGTGTTATTTCAGTGGAACCTTTTCGAGTTCTGCAATGTGTCCTGGAGAGTGTTTATTAATTCTAAATGAGGTTTTGTCTTTAATTGATCTCATATATTAATTTATATTTCCACTTTCTGTCATAATCATATTATATACCCGGGTTTTTCTAATTGCTAAGAAACATGCCACTGCTATCAGAGAGCTTAATAATCACACACGGCCTAAAACACAGAAAATCACCTCACACTCCATGAAATCTGAGAGAAAAGCAGCTAAAGTCCTCGGTATTTTAGTGTCTGTGTTTCTGGTGTGTTTACTTCCATATTTTATTTACAGTTTATTAGGGAATGTTATTGATTTACAGATAGATTATTTTCAGACAGTTTTGATCATGGCATGTCTTAATTCCACCATTAATCCAGTTATTTATGCTCTGTTTTATCCGTGGTTCAGGAGGTGTGTTAAATTAATCATAACTCTACAAATATTTAAAAAAGGCTCTGCATTAATCAATGTTCTGTCATGAAAAGGATTTTTTTCACGCCTTTTCCTCTAAAAATATGATGTGTTTATTACTTAATTACAATGTTTGTAATAATAAATGATTATGAAGTATGTGGTACATGCCCTTATTTACTTTAATTTGTTGTACACGTGAGCTGTAATCCACGGTTTTGTGTAAAATTTTACAACTTTGGATCAAATTTATCAAAATCCCACCTGAATACATGCTTCATTAGAAGTGATGACATGAGGAAAATCAGACTTTTAAATTAGCTTAAATTTCAATTGTGACCAGAAATCCTGAATCTTAAATATTTAAGATACTGAAGAGTACTTTCTTTGTTTAACATTTTCTAAAACCTCACACACATGCTCTCTCTCTCTCTCTCTCTCTCTCTCTCTCTCTCTCTCTCTCTCTCTCTCTCTCTCTCTCTCTCTCTTACACACACACACACACACACACACAGACACGGTGATGGGAAGGCGATGACCAAGGAGCATGGCGCAGGCTTTGCAGGCAGGCGACATGTCGTTCGATCAGTCAATTCTGTGAAAATAACAGTATAAGAAGTCAGCACATTAGTTCCATCTGTGAGAGTTGCCCATTTTCCCTCCCTCTACCTGCAGTGCCTGACTATCTGCTGTGGTCTTCGGCTGTAGGGTCCATGCCAATGTGGCGCTCCTGATTGTTCTGACGTTTCTGATGAAAGTTTTTCTGCCCCACCCTGCATTCTGATCCAGCAGCGCTGACCTTCGTGCTGTAGTGCCTTGAGTTGTTGTCAGCGTCCATGGTGCCGCACTGCTGCTGTCTTCTTCTGGCAGTGGGGTTTTTAGGGGGAAAGAGAGGCTTTTCTGTATGACCGTGCAGCAGTGCAGGTGCCACCATAATACCTGTGAGCATCAGGAATTAGGTGGCTTGCTCTGATTATTCACATTTTCTACTTCTTTATGTGGATTGGTCAGGTGTTCTTTATCTTAATTTCACCATTAATCCAGCCATCCAACCACCATATTATGAAAAGCCTTTTTTTTTATGATGATGATGATGAGACAAAATATTTCTATGATGTTTTACATAATATTATAATGGAATTTCTGTAACAAATCCCTAACAGTACCCACCCTCAATATAACATATTTTAGTTTGAGTATCTTATATACACATTTCTTTACTGTCACTTAGCATCCTTGAAGGTTTTTCTTCATTCATTTAGTCATTAACCCCTGTTACAAAAAAAGAGCCGGCATATCAACTCAAGATTATCATTTATTTATTTATTTATTTATTTATTTATTTATTTATTTTTTACCATATATATACTGTAACTACATAAAACAACACAGAGCTTGTTAAGTTAACCTAGCCACATAAAGTGCATAGTGTTGAAATAGAGCAAATACAAAAGACAGTGCATACAGACAATAAAATACTCTACAGGACAAACATGTACACATCTGTCTGCAGCAGTAGGTAACAGAATTAAAGTGTGATGTTCAAAAACATCATTGTAACAGTTTTAAAGTGCAGAGGAACATAGTTTTGGGGCAGCACTGAAAAAGTGGTGTTTTAAACATAGATGTATGTAACCATCTCTTCTTTTGAATTCCATGCATTTTCAGTTACCTCTCCTATCAACCTTGTCCTCATTGTTGTCTACCGCCCTCCTGGTCCCCTAGGAAACTTCCTGGAAGAAATGGACTCACTGCTTATTGCTTTCCCTTCCGATAGCTCCCCCCTGACAGTGCTTGGTGACTTCAACTTCCCCTCTGACAAGCTACATTCTTCTTCCCTCCTGTCTCTTCTCGACTCTTTCTCCCTCACACTCAACATCTACATCCCCACACACAAAGGAGGCAATGTCCTGGACCTGGTTTTCACCCATCCTTCTCCAGCTACAGACGTGACTGCTACCCCACTACATGTCTCTGATCATCACCTGGTATCCTTCACCATCACTCTACCTATCCTAACTAAAACTACCTCACACCCCCTCGCTCTTACTCGCTGCAACCTTCACTTTGTCTCCCCTTCATCTGTAGCTTCTGGCACTCTTTCTTCCCTTCCTGATACTGAGTCTTTTTCCTCACTACCCTTGGACTCAGCTACAGATACCTTCCTCTCATCTCTTTCCTCAACTATGGACTTCCTCTGCCCTATGTTCACTAAACCCAAGAAAACTTCTTGTTCTGCTCCTTGGCTTTCAGATGTGCCGCGCAACAATCGAAGAGAGCTAAGATCATCAGAGAGAAAGTGGAAGAAATCACAACTTGATGCAGATCTTGATTTTTACAGAACACTTCTTGTCAAGTTCTCCTCAGATGTGACTTCTGCCAAGACTTCCTTCTACAAGGAAAAGCTTGAAGCTTCCTCACATGACCCTTGGAAATTCCACAACATCATCTCTTCTCTGCTCAACCCCCCGCCCCACCTTCTTCATCCTCCCTGACTGCAGAAGACTTTGCTTCTTTCTACCAGGAGAAGATTGAGGAAATCTGCCGGACCCTCACTTCAGCCCCGACTGCACTTACATCTCAGAGTATGCATTCCCCTACACCTTCGTTGTCACATTTCTCAACTGTGGCAGCAGAAGAGATTTTACAACTCATCCAGTCCTGCAATCCTACCACCTGCCCATTGGATCCACTCCCTACCACTATGCTCCAGACCATCTCATTGCAAGACCTCTTGTCCTTCATTTCCACTATCATCAATAGATCCATAGCATCTGGTCAGGTACCAACTACTTTCAAGAGAGAAGGGTTATTCCCATCCTAAAGAAACCTGCTCTGGATCCATCAGACATCAGTAACTACAGACCGGTATCACTTCTCTCATTTCTTTCAAAAGTTCTTGAACGCATTGTCTATAATCAACTGTCTGTCTATCTCTCACAGAACAACCTCCAAGATCCCAACCAGTCTGGCTTTAAAGCAGCTCACTCTACAGAGACAGCCCTTTTGGATGTCTCTGAGAAGCTACATACTGCTAGATCAGCCAAACTGTCATCTGTCCTTATCCTCCTTGACCTTTCAGCAGCGTTTGATACGGTCAACCACAAGACTCTCTTATCCACCCTCAAGAGTCTTGGGATTTGCGGATCAGCTTGGGAATGGTTTGCCTCCTACCTGGAAGGACGCTCATATCAGGTAACATGGAGGGGAGTGACATCTGCTCCACGCAGACTCTCCACTGGCATCCCACAGGGCTCAGTACTTGGTCCTCTTCTTTTCTCCCTGTATACCCACTCTCTTGGGGAAGTTATTTTATCACATGGGTTCTCTTACCACTGCTATGCTGATGATACACAACTTATCTTCTCTTTCCCACCCTCAGATGCCACAGCTTCTGACCGGATCTCAGCATGTCTGGCAGAAATTTCATCATGGATGACTGCTCATCAATTAAAGCTCAATCCTAGCAAAACTGAACTGCTGTTCATCCCAGGTGATTCATCCCCAGGTCATGATCTTGCTATATCCTTGCACAACGATCTGATTTCCCCTTCAGCTACAGCTCGCAACCTTGGGGTAACCATGGACAATCAACTGTCCTTTTCCTCTCATGTCCCTAATATGACTCGCTCATGTTGGTTCCTTCTCTACAACATTAGAAGGATTCGGCCAGTTTTGTCCACACAGACTGCTCAGGTACTTGTTCAGTCTCTTGTCATTTCTAGACTGGATTACTGCAATGCACTGCTGGCAGGTCTACCTATGAACGCAATCCGTCCACTGCAAATGATCCAAAATGCAGCTGCACGACTTGTGTTCAACCTGCCAAAGTTCTCACATACCACCTCCCTGCTGCGATCCCTCCACTGGCTTCCTTTAGCTGCACGCATCCGATTCAAAACACTGATGCTGGCCTACAAAGCCAAAAATGGACCAGCTCTCTCTTACCTCAAAGCCCTCATCATTCCTCGCACTGCACCCCGCAACCTCCAATCTACCAGCACTGCTCAACTGGTTCCACCATCTCTGAGGGTAAGAGGCAAGTATACTACAAGACTCTTCTCTGTTCTGGCACCAAGGTGGTGGAATGAACTTCCCCGAGAGGTCCGGACAGCTGAGTCACTGGCTATTTTCAAGCGGCGGTTAAAGACCTACTTATTCAGGAAACACTTCAACTAGCACTTCTTTCCTTATCTTTTGCATTAAAAAAACAACAAAAAAAACAACAAAAAACCTTTGACAGTTTTTCATTGTAACTTTGAACAAATGTTTTAAACTCATGGTATCTTAAGTATGTAACCTAGTGAGCAGCATTAATGATTCAATGTTAGAGATTTAAGCACTTATGTACGTCGCTCTGGTTAAGGGCGTCTGCCAAATGCTGTAAATGTAAATGTAAATGTATTGTGATGTGTGTGTGTGTGTGTGTGTGTGTGTGTGTGTGTGTGTGTGTGTGTGTGTGTGTGTGTGTGTGTGTGTGTGTGTTCAGTTCAGTTGGGTATTGAGGAGTCGAGGAAAAGAAACTGTTCCAGGCCAAAATGCTTAAGTACCATTTTCCAGATGGCAGGAGCGGAAGAGTACACAGAGGTGTGTGCAGATGTCTACAATGCTATTGGCTTTGCAGATGCGGCATGTAGTGTAAATGTCTGTGATAGAAGGAAAAAGACTACGATCTTCTTAGCTATACTCAGTATCTGCTGCAGGTGATCTTGTGGTCCAATATGGTGAAATTCCAAAACCAGGCAGAGATGCAGCTTCTCAGGATGTTCTTTATGGTCTCTCTGTAGAATGTGGTCAGTATAGGGGGAGAGAGATGGGCTTTCCTCAGCCTTCATAAAACATAGAGGTGCTGCTGGGCTTTCTTGCTGATAGGGCTGGTGCTGAGTGACCAGGTGAAGTACTCCACCAGGTGAACAACAAGGAATTTGTCGCTTGATTATCTCTATATAGGATCCGTCGATATTCAGTGAAGTGTGGTTGCTTTGTGGTCTCCTGAAGTCATATTTTTTTCTTTTGTCAACGTTGAGACAGATTGTGGGCAGTATGATCAGCAGTGGTATTAGCCTGCAGACTTAAGGGGCCCCAGTACTCAGTGTGGTGGTGCTGGTGGAGCTGTTCCCAATCCAGATTAACTGAGGCCTCCCAATCAGGAAGTCCTTGATCCATTTGCAGACATAGGTGTTCAGGCCCAGCAGACTCTGTGTCTCAAATGATTGTGTTGAATGCTGAACTAAAGTCTATGAATTTGTACAGTACATTCACGTATGTGTCCTTTATGTCCGGGTGTGTAAGGGACAGATGGAAGGTTGCGGAAATGGCATCATCAGTGAAGCATTTGGGATGATATGTAAACTGTATAGTGCCCATTGAGTGTGGCAGCAGGGTCAGCATATGCCTCATGAAGAACCTCTCAAAGCACTGTATGATGATTGGTGTGCAACAGGATGATAGACATTGAGGCAGGACACTATAGACTTCTTTCTGTCTTCTCTGGACATACTCCTTTGTGGACAACCATGGCTTCTAATTAGAGCATGTACTGTAGACTTTACTAACATGTGCTTAGTGCATGACCACACACACTTTAGGGC
This sequence comes from Tachysurus fulvidraco, assembly GCF_022655615.1. Lineage (NCBI taxonomy): Eukaryota > Metazoa > Chordata > Actinopteri > Siluriformes > Bagridae > Tachysurus > Tachysurus fulvidraco. The sequence continues at coordinate 28,300,511 of NC_062526.1, forward strand.
ATTTAAAGCATTGTGATGTTATCTCAGAACATGTTTTCTTTATTTTGTTCAGACTTATTATTTATTCGTAGGACATACTTTCTAAGTATAAGCAGTATTTACACACATATGTACATAACTTTATAATAATACAATTTCCAGTAATGAGGCAACATATAAGGCTTTATTCCAACAAAGCATGGCATCAAATTTACCATAATGTCACTCAAACCCAGGGGGTGTGAACAATTTATACACTATAAAAGTATCAAAGCTCCATGAGCCAAAAGTCATTTGATTGTGACTGAGACTTCTTTAATTTTAACAGGATTCTGTATTGATGAACCTGACAGAGTTTAATCAGTCTGATCGCTGTGATCATTTCTCCTGTCCAGAGAGATCTGTATCTTTTGCAGTTTATATCTTACTGTATGTGTGTTCGGCAGCTGTGGTTCTGTTAACAGTGTTTGGAAATCTGCTCGTCATCATCTCTGTTCTTCACTTCAAGCAGCTTCACACACCAACAAACATGCTGGTGCTCTCTCTGGCTGTGTCGGATTTCCTCATTGGAGCTTTACTCATGCCAGCTATGTTCATTTGGAAGATTGAGTCATGTTGGATCCTTGGAAAATATTACTGCATTGTTTTTTTGTTGATTGGTGGTGTCCTCGTAAGCCTATCTATTTATAATATTGCTCTGATTGCTGTAGATCGATATTTGGCTCTGTCAAACCCTTTTATCTACACAAACACAGTCACTCGGAGTGTGATGTGCATTGTGGTTTATTGTAACTGGTGTGTGTGTGTAGTTTATATCATAACACTCTTTCAATTTAATGGAAACTTCATGGGTTCTGTAATGTGTCCTGGAGAGTGTATTTTTTTGGAGAATGAGGTATGGGCTGCAATTGATCTTGTGGTATTGTTTATATTCCCACTTTCTGTCATAATCATATTGTATACTAGAGTTTTTGTGATTGCTAAGAAACATGCCACTGCTATCAGAGAGCTTAATAATCACACACGGCCTAAAACACAGAAAATCACCTCACACTCCATGAAATCTGAGAGAAAAGCAGCTAAAGTCCTCGGTATTTTAGTGTCTGTCTTTCTGGTGTGTTTACTTCCATATTTTATTCACAGTTTATTAGGTGATGGTATTGAGCTTCAGGTAGAAACATTTCAGGATCTCATTATCCTGTTTTATCTTAATTCCTCCATTAATCCAGTCATTTATGCTCTGTTTTACTTGTGGTTCAGGAGGTGTTTTAAATTAATTATAACTCTGAAAATATTCGAAAAAGACTCTGCATTAATCAATGTTCTGTCCTGAATGTGTATTCCCCCTTATGATGTACTCAAAAGCACATATATTCATGGAAAACAGAAAGTACTTCCTTCATATCTTTGTTTTTATTTATCAAGGCATGAATAACAAATTGTTTGGTACTCAATTGAAACAAGAGTATGTTTTAATGGTCCCAAACATAGAGCCATAATAACACAGTAAGGCTTTTCATGGGCTAAACCAAGGGTGTCAGTGTGAGTGCAGGTTTTTATACAAATCAAGCAGAAGCCACAGATGATTCCACCTGTTTAATCAGTTGTTCTTGGCTTTTAGTAGACTATAGTGTGGCTTCCGCTAGGTTGGAAGGAAAACCTGCACTCACACCGGCCCTTTACAGATAAGATTGGACACCGCTGGGCTGCACAATATTGTGCTTTGAAAACCATTGTTAAAATTCAGTTTAAAAATGACTTTGCAATAGTGTGTCCATCAAAATGAACTTATCAAACAAGGATATTTGAAAATGATTTGGTGAGAGGAACATGCAAAAAAATTCACTGTTATGCACAACTTTTTACCTGTCATCAAGTATAAGCCAAATTTTCTTGTTATTTACTATATTATGAAGAATTTGATTTGTTACACAGGCATGAATATCCAAATTAAAATATAGGTCAACTAGTTTACAAGACTAATTGTTTGAACAATTGAATGTGAAATGGTAATGTAAACTATTATTATTTAAACATAACATTTTAACTTGCAAACTGTATAATTTAATTTCTTTCATAACATATAATCTCCATTGTACACATGTTTACGAAACAATAAAGAAGGAATAATTTCTTTCTGTAATATGAATCGAGGTGAATGCAATTGTAAATCGTATCACTTAAATTAAAATATCTACAGTGGTGTCATCTCCACCACTTGGGACAACACGACCCCTGGCCTTGTCTGATGTATCCTTCTTGCAAAACAACAGAGAGAGAGAGAGAGAAGTCAGGAGAATGCAGAACTTGCCCAACACAAAGTGGAGCTTTTATCTTACTTAAATCCTGCTGGCAGAAGTTCATCCACTATACCAGGACTGCCACTGCCTTTTTAATAAAATCTGTCTGTCAGCTGGTGATTTCCAAATAATTAGTCACAAACCTGTAAAAACAGCAAGCCAACCACAGGAACTGTCTCACCTCCTTTTCAGTCTTAGGTTCTGGAAGGCCACAATTGCAGCAGTCTTCCGATACCAATACTTCCATTTTGGGGTGACTGTGCACGACAACACCTGGGGGTGTCTCAGTGCAGTGATCTCTAAAGTTAGTGCGACCAGAGAGACTTGGGAATATGTCAGAATCTTTAGCAACCTCCAAGAGTTGTAACAGTGAGTGGTAGTATCCACAGGGGACCAAAGTGAAGGAAACCATTAATTTTAAATTTACCTCCAGTCCCAGCAACTCCCTCTAAGGAATGACCTCCCTCTCTTGTCTCCATTCGCCTGACCTCATAGTCAACAATCCTGTATTGCCGTGACCTTGAAGGGAAATTGCCACTTGGTTAGTAGTTTAGACATTTATATGGATAGCAAAATGAGCCTTTTATGTCTCGATACAAATTCCCTTAGTTGCATGCCCCTATTATACAGCCAGGATTGACATTCTTATGCCTGTAGCAAATTCATCAGTGATAATTGCCCAAGTGTGTGAAGCTTTGCTCTCAGGTCAAGAACATTTTGAATTTTGTTTTTATTTAATGAAAGTCCAGAAAATTTCAGGGGCTTAAGCCACTTATCCCCATTATGTGCATCATTCCAAACAGTGTTTGGTTAAACTGATCAAGACCATCTTCTTGCAGATGTTTCATGCTCATGCACATTTTACTCCCAGTAATTAGAAAAGCTTTTGCGGTGTTCATAACATAAAAGCCATGCCTTGGACAGTCATTATCTTTTTTGGGATTCCAACTGGGGCAGTGTTGTCTCAAGTGGTTAAGGCTCTGGGTTGTTGATCAGCGGATCAGGGTTCAAGTACCAGTGCTGCCACTGTTGGGCCTCTGAGCAATTCCCTTAAAATGCTCTGCTCCAGGGGCACTGTATCGTGACTGACAATGTGCTCTGACTGCAACTTCAAAAGTTGGGATATGCAAAGAAAGCATTTCACTGTGCTTTAATGTGACATGTGACAAAATAAAGGCTTCTATCTACCTCCATAACAATATGAGCTGAGAGGCACTGATTCTGTGTATTGCATTGTGTACTATATTAAAATGAACACAAATGATGCCCACGTGCAGTTCTTTCAATGGCCCAACAAGGTCCATCACGATACTTTTAAAGGGATCCTCAGTTAGTGGTAATAGGTACAAATTTGGGGTGGCCTTTGGCCTTCTGGCTGATAGAAACAGGCCATGAGATAGTTTGTTCTTAACTAAATGCTCAGCCATTGAATTATGATGGGCTGCCTAGCATAATAATTCCCTATAGCTCTTTGGCACTAACAACTCTGTCATCTCTTCTTTAGTTTGAATGTCCTGTGTCACCTGACATAATCTATTGTTCATAGGTGAAAAATATGGGCTGGTGTCAGCTTCCTAGCCTTAATAAACATGAAAATACTGGCCAAGTAGGTATTCAGGAACATGCCATGTGCAAACACCTTTCCTTTGAACTATGCTTTGGTGAGTTGAAGTCTGATTACACTCCTTCATGAAACAAGCGAATGAGAGGAGGGCAGAAGCACTGTGTTGCGAGAGCATCATTCTTACTTAAATACAAGCAGCCTGTGGAATCCTGATATATTGGGAAAGACAGCAAATGATGAAAAAGGAACACATGTATCATTTGTCGGCTGGCTAAATGAAATGTATGCTCAAATTTCAAAGACTGATAATAATAGCAGTCCATTTATATGCTGGTTTGCCCCATTTCCAGCATCTTTTTCAATGAGCAGGCCCACATGTTGCTATGAGCCATATGTATCACAGAAAACAGTGAGAGAACCATTCCAGAGGTAGAGGACTATATCATAGTAGAGTAGAGGACTATATCATAGTAGAGTACTTCATCCAAACACGTTGCTGCTATTAGAATAAAGCATAGGGTCAGCAGGGCAGGTGAGCCACTCCATGTGCTAAGGGACGAAATTTAGGAAGAAGCCTCCATTGCTTATGCAGATCGCTCTGGGAATGAAGATATCTTTATTAGTGTTGAGGTGTTCAAAACTCCGATTCAAAACACTGATGCTGGCCTACAAAGCCAAAAATGGACCAGCTCTCTCTTACTTCAAAGCCCTCATCATTCCTCGCACTGCACCCCGCAACCTCCGATCTACCAGCACTGCTCGACTGGTACCACCATCTCTCAGGGTAAGAGGCAAGTATACTACAAGACTCTTCTCTGTTCTGGCACCAAGGTGGTGGAATGAACTTCCCCTAGAGGTCCTGAGTCACTAGCTATTTTCAAGCGGCGATTGAAGACCTACTTATTCAGGAAACATTTCAACTAGCACTTCTTTCCTTATCTTTTGCATTTTTTTAAAAAAAACAAACAAACAAACAAAAAAAAAAACAACATTTGACACTTTTTCATTGTAACTTTGAACAAATGTTTTAAACTCATGGTATCTTAAGTATGTAACCTAGTGAACCAGCATTAATGTATTCAATGTTAGAGATTTAAGCACTTATGTACGTCGCTCTGGATAAGGGTGTCTGCCAAATGCTGTAAATGTAAATGTAAATGTAAATGTAAATTTTCACTGACACCATGGGAGATGCTGATATCGTGCAAAGACTACTGTAGGAGCGACCACAATCCCTGGTCCATGCCTATGAGATTGCACGCAGATGGAACAGAGAACTACATTTACATACATTTACATTTACAGCATTTGGCAGATGCCCTTATCCAGAGCGACGTACATAAGTGCTAGAGCAGCAGCAGTATGTGAAGCATACTGTATGTGAGGGACGGGCATGCCTTGACTTTGGAAGTCAGAAGATTGTACTGTTTGACGAACAGATCAGGTATTTTAACCCAAAGAACAAACTCCACAGCAGTCTTTGAAGTGTGGCATGAATACATCGTTCCAGGCAATGCGCATTTTTGGGAGAAAGTACAGGGCAACATCTTGCTGAGTTCAATTAAAGGTTTCATGGAGAAGCATCAGGTGATTATGGCACGGATTATAATTGGTGCCCAGCCAAGTACTCAAGTTCCCATTAGACTGTTTAACCCAGGTACTTTTGCTGTGAAGGTGAGGAAAAGAGTAATTGCCAGAATCCTTTAGCCTGCCGATGTGGTTCATACATTCGCTGCAGAGCTGCCTCCAGCAGGTTCATGTCCTGCAGTTGTTCCAAGTCACTTACAGCCGCTGTATTCAGAGAGTACAAGGGATCTGAGTCAGGCAGAACAGTGAGAGCTTGCAGAGCTGCTTGTATACAGTATATGTATACAGCAATGTTTTCTTCACTGGAAATACAGATCTCAGCTGCACAAACCTTGTCCAACATGATATTTAAACCCGGCCTGACCCACCTGTGAAACAGCAACCATGTAGGATGGAGTTCGAGAAACAGCAAAGTACAGATGTACAGATTCAGCAGAATCTTGATTCTGGCCGAGCCTCCCCAATTAATAGCTGCTGGGCTTCACACCTCGAAATGGCGCAAAAGAAAGACCAAACTGTGTGTAGACTACGGACACTAAACGGGCGCACCATCAAAGATGTCTACCCACTCACAAGAGTCCAAGACACACTAGACACATTGGGATACTCATTCTGGATACTCATGCCAGCAACTTTGAAATTTCGGTCTGTGTTGTCTCAACTGCAGCAAGGAGAGGAATGCATTCTAGCACATGGAAGTCGGAGTCTGATGCCAACTGAACAGAATTACTGCAGCAATACCTTTTGGGCTCAAGAAACTTGGGGAGTATGACTTCAAAGTTGTTCACCGACCTGGGTGCTATCATGAAAACTCTGATGTGCTTTCCCACAGGCCATGCCGTGACCCGGCAACCTTAAGAATCCCATCTTGAGTAGCCTCAGCTCTGTCACCCGGCAGTTTAGTGTGACTTCAATGGCAAACCTGTAAATAATGTACCTTTGGCTGTTACCCTGGAGTCTTGTCAAGAGGGGGTACTACAACCTGTCAACACCACCAGTATTTCTTCATTCTCTGGGTGGACTACTGAACAACTGCATGCTGCCCAAGTAGCTGATCCTGACATCAAGAGGTGGATGAAGGATAGCGAGGAATGACCCTCTTGGGGTGATGTGTCACCCTACGGGCCAGCAACAAAAGCCTACTGGAGTCAGTGGCAAAGACTATGCGTAAAGGATGACATTCTAGTTCGATGTTTCTACCTGAATGAGGGCCATAAGTTTTACCACCAGATTATTCTGCCGAAGATTTCTGGGAAGATGTCATGCCCCAGATGCATGAGGTGGATATTTTGGGGTCGATCGAACGACGTCCCAGCTGCAGACCAGGTATTATTGGTACAAAATATGAGATGTTTCACTTTGGTACTGCACATGTACCAGCTGTGCTGTGAAGGCTCGACCACTGAAGAGGCCTCAGGCACCCATAGGTACCACGGGATTGCTGTTGATTTGATGTGCCCCATGAATGAAACAGGACACTTTAATTGTTACATTCTTGTAGTGCAAGATTAGTTCACGAAATGGGTTGAAGCATACCCCCTGCCCAATGACCAGACAGGTTATATTCGCTAAATGGGTCTGCCATTATGGGGTAATGCTTGCCCTCCTTTGTGACCAGGGCACCAATTTTGAATCAGAGGTCTTTGAAACAATGTGCGAGTTACTCGAAATTGAAAAGACTCATAGAACACCTTTCTGGCCTCAGTCAGATGGCCATGTTGAGAGATTAAATGCCACTCTACAGAAAATCCTAGCCATGGCCTCTGAGTGATGTCAGTGATGTGAAGGCTTACCGAGCAACCAAGCACAGTTCGACTGGATGTACCCCAAACATGATGCTCTTAGGGTGAAAGATAACTGTGCCTAATGACCTAGTCACATTGACACACTGACACAAACAATCTCGCAATTTGTGGTTCAGATGAGAGAAAGGTTGGAGTTGGCACATAAAGTTGCAAGAGATGCTGTTGTAAAAAAATCTTAGTAGAAATAATTAAAATATTATTCCTTACAATACTATAACCAAAGTAAAGTATTAGGCCTTGCAAAATATTACAATTGCTGTCATAAGACATATGTAGGCGATGTTGTAGGCCAAAGATGTTTATTGTAATCATAAACTTAGTAAAAGTAACCAGATTCGGGGCTGTCAGGCCTAGTCAGTCTGAGCACATTTGTAATAACAAATGCAAACTTGTTATGTAGAATGGAAAAGACCATGATTCCCAGACCTTAGCTCATAAATTGTTATGGTAAATGAAGAAGACCATGGTTCTCAGACCTTAGCTCATAGCGATAACTTGTTATGTAGACTGAAAAATACATTGGTTCACAGACCTAGGCCCTGAGAACTAAGGGGAGGAAAATCCATAAATGGGCATATGGGGAAAAGGTAATGGGAAATAAGGGGAAATTAGGTCAGTGTGTTTAGAAAACATAGGAGATGATGCCGATAAATAAGGTGATATGGCACCGTGGGACTCCAAGAAATACTGGGAACCAAAGAGGAGGCTAGGAGCGCCAGGGTATATATTGAGAAGATTGGGGGTGAAGGCAGGGGTGTCAAATTCTTCTGGCCAGATCAAGGAGGCAGCGCCGCGCGCGCGTATGTCTGTGTCTGTGTGTGTGCGTGTGTTGTGTGTGTTTGTGTGTGGTGTGTGCGCGTGTTTTTATTTTTGCAAGAACGTTGCGAGAGTTCTTGTTTTTCTTGATTGATTTTTGCATGACATGCTCTTTTTGGGGGTTTTCATTTGTTACTTTCAATTTGATTTCTTTTAAAAGATTGTTGGCTGATTGACCACAATAAAGAAGTTTGCTCATTCTCATCCATGTCTGTGGAGTTTTCTCAGTATTTTTGTACTAATTATAGAGTTAACAGTTAAGTCTAACTAAAACAGTTTTTAGTAACCAAAAAGTCTAAGTGTAAAGATCACCCTGCGATGTGTCAACTTGGAGGCGGCTCTGTGTTCCGACAATGCACTAGGCCAATCGGTAGTGCTTTCTAAAAACAGTATGACAAGAGAACAGGCAGGACATGCTACAAGGTCAGTGATGCAGTGTGGTACCTTGTCAAGAGAACAAAATGACTGAAAAACAAAATCTTGAAGTTTCTCCCCAATTACTATTGTCCTTACTGGACGTTTTAGAGTGCCGCATCCAGAGAAACCTGATGACCAAAATAAAAGTTGTTCTCCATGACAAGCTCAAACCTCACCATTCTTGGCAACCACTGGAGAACAGCTGGGTGTTTAAAGACTCAGGAGTCCCCGAATATGGAAGCCGAGAGACCTGAACTTGACATGGATTTGTCTCATCTCTTCACAAAGGGAACCAGAAATTCCAGTAGCCCAGACGATATGCTTCTTTGCTGTTAAGAAAACAAGTCAAGTGTATGTTTAATTAAGCCTGATTTGTTTTCTTTGTATACATTTGCTGCTGTTAAACTTTTTCCTTCCTGCAGGGCAGTGAAAGAGAAGTTAGCCAGTCACTTAGCTGGACTTAACTACCTAACTAGTTGTGTTGGGACTGAACTATTAATGCTTCAACAAAAGGACCCTCACCAGCTACTCTTTAGCCCTTCCCAGCACTGTGCGATCCTTATGGACTGTTTACCCCATCACAGGAGGTTGGAATATATTGGCCAGTGCCTCCAAGGGTTGCTTGAATGGACTGTATGCTTTGACAATATGGCTGCCTATATGGACAGTTGAAAAAAAAGTCTATGAATCTATGAATGTTAATATGTTTGTTAAGGTATGTGTTTTGTATTTTGTATGTTGTATCCATCATGTCATGGTGCTGGAGTGGTGTCAAGTTTAAACACCACCCAGAGTGGGGGTAGTGTTGCGGGAGAGGGGAAATAGGACATGCCACTTTAAGATCGCTATCTGTGGGTGTTGTAGTCCACATTGAAGTGCATTGTGAGAAGTGTAGTTTGTTACATGTTCTGAGGTGTCCTGCGCTCTCACTGTATGCTGTGTATGTGAAATTGGGGGGAAAGTTTGTACTCTGCCTTGTTTTAAGTTCACTCAAGGCAGTCCACCCAAGAGCTGTTTTGCACTATAAACCCTGACAACACGAAAACAAGTAACAAAATAGCATGCATCTGTAATTTTGTCCATCTCATCCTTTGAATATGAATTGATGAGCTGTTATGCTGACAGTAACAGCCGTTAATGTTGTTCTGGGGTACAGTGACCTCCTAAAAATCACCCCACAGATACTCCAGCATGATGCACACTAAGCTGGGCTTCCCTGAAAAATTGCAGCATCAAGCAGACCACTTGCTCTGATTCAAGACCAGCCCCATCAGCAGAACATTCAAAAACCTTGACAGTTGTATTAGTTTCCTGGGCAGATCTGGTCTTTTTTGGGTGGAATGGTATGGAGGTGCTGCTCTCATTTCTTGTAACATAGCTTATAGTCTTAAAACAGATCTAGTCAGACACGAAAGTAAAGGAAGTAGTAGGGTGTTTACTACTATGACAGGAAGTGGTTCAGCATCTTCCACAGAAACCGGATGTGATGCGACGCCCCCCCCACCGGACAGGTGCGGGCGATGTCGAAGGGAAAAAAAGTCCATATAAGGGCACTATGCCAGCAAGTCCATATAAGGGCATCTACGTCACACTACTCCAGCTTCTTTGTCTTCAGGAAGCGCTCGGTGTATGTGTGTCAATTGTTTGTCCTGTCTGTCTAGTTCAGGGAGAGAAAAATCTATATTTTAGGGAAAGCTAGGCGAGGAAACAATAATGTGTTGCAGATGCATGCATCCGTGCCCCCGCTTTATCACAGGGGACGACACACACTCTCTTTGCGTTGTTTGTTTGGGAGAGGCGCATGCCCGGTTGGCTCTCGAGGGAGCTGGTTGCGTGCAATGTGAGGGATTCCCTCTGCATACTCTCCGATCCCACCTTGCTGTAATTCTCAGCTTCGGCTGCTCATTGTTGTACGGTTCCCGCGTCCGCCAATGTGCGCGGCGGCTTCGATCACGGGGTTCGCAGGTTGAGTTAGCGGATATGGAACAAGAGACGGGTTTTTCCCTTTCTCTTTCCCTCCCTCCTAACACCGTTCGCTTGATTTCGGTTTCGGGAGCTCACGCTGTGATTTCTCCCAACCCGGAAGTGAGCATGCGGCTTTCCGCATCGGGCTCTGAGGAGCCCGATGTGAGCAGGGAGGGTCTTCCCCCCTCTGAATAGCCGACACAATCAGCTGTGTTCAAGGAGCTCCTTGAGGCAGTGACACGTGCTATGTTTAAGCTAAAATTTTTTCCTGAAGAGGAAGTAAGTGTCATCCGTTATAAGCTAGACGACTGCTTTCTGACTTCAGGCCTCAGGCCACCTTCACGTGGGTGGCTGCCGTATTTCCCAGACCTCCATGCAGAGGTGTCGAGGTCTTGAAGAATCCAATTTTCGGCGCGTAGTTTTTTTTGTTTTGTTTTGTTTTCTCTCCTGCCATGTTGGACTAATCAGCCATTATAGGGCTTGAAAGCCATGGTTGGCAGACACCAGGGGGCGGTTGCCATGGTTGGCAGACACAAAGGGGCCATAGAGCATGTTTCCCTCCCAGAGCAGGACTCCAGCTTTACAGCCGATATTTCGTTTTTCCTAAGAGGGACGGGGGCTGTGTCCGATTTTGGACATGTGGGCTCTGAACTGTACTCTGAAGACTTACAGGTTCAGGATGCCCACGCTCAAGGTTATTGTGTCCCAGATCAGGTCCAAAGACTGATTTGTGACAATCGACCTTGAGGACGCTTATTTTCACATAGGCATTCTGCCAGAGCACAGGAAGTTCCTCAGTTTCACTTTTGGGGGAGAAGTGTACTGGTGTTGTGTTCTTCCTTTTGGCCTAGCCCTTTCACCACGCACGTTTACAAAGTGCATGGACACTGCCCTGGCACCATTCTGTCTCCAGGGCATCCGTGTACTGAATTACCTGGATGACTGGATCATTCTGGCCCAGTCAAAGGCTAGGGCGGCCAGTCATCGTGATGCTGTGCTTGCCCATATGAGGTCTCTAGGCCTCAGGTTGGACCCAGAAAAGGGTGTGCTTTCTCCTTTTCAGAAACCATCTTTCAGGGGCTATTTTGGGACTCCACCACGATGCGGGCACACCTGTCTCCCGCTTGGGTGGCTTCCATCTTGTCAGCAGTGAAAGCTATTCAGCTAGGCCAAGGCCTCTCTGTCGCCGAGGCACAGAGGGTGCTCGGCCTCATGCCTCAGACATCCCCTCAGGGTTATAAGGGTTACGTGCTGTGGGCTTCGTACCCTTCTTTTGTGAAAAGACCCCGGTTTTTGGCCTTGGGTCCCACTCTAGGGGCGTGTCACCATCGCAGGACTCTTTCGACGGACGCCTCGCTTTCGGGCTGGGGAGCGGCCTAGGATGGCCATCCTGCCCAGGGTTTATGGGACACGGCACAAAAACTGCCTAGAGACAAGGGCTGTGTTTCTAACACTTTCTTCCATGCCTCAGGGGCTGCCATGTCTTAGTACGGACAGACAGCACTGCGGTGGTTCCCCATATCAATCATCAGGGTGGTCTGCATTTGTGCCCCCATTTTAGGTTGGCACAGCAGATTCTGCGCTAGGCAGAGACCAGGTTCCTTTCGCTGAGAGCAATTTTCATCCCAGGGCATGTAAATAGGGAGGCAGACTTCCTGTCAAGGCAGGTGCTGAGGCCCGGGGAGTGGCATAAATGCCATAAATGTCTCCACCCCCACGGGGTGAAGTGACATTGGTGTGGATGTGGCCGAGGCTCCGTCGGAGCGCCTTCCCCCCCAGTACCTCTGCTCCCACAAGCCAGGTCAACCTACTCCTAGTTGCCCCTCGTTTGCCCTCTTGAGTTGGTTCACGGTCCTCCCTCCTGAACGGCACTCCATGGAGGTTCCCGTCAAGGAGGATCTCTTCAATTATGAGAAGTTTGGAGGCCGGTCATTTGCCATCAAGGGACCAAAGCTGTGGAACGCACTTCCAGCACATTTACGATCCATCACTGTGCTGAGTGTTTTTAAATCGCAGTTGAAGACATATTTATTCATACAAGCTTTTAACGCATAGACCCGGTTTCAACTGCTATTTTATGGTTCATTGTGTTCTTATTGATTCTATTTATTTTGTTTTTATTGTTGTTTTACTGGAAAGCACCTTGTGCTCCTTTTGGCAGTTGTAAGGTGCTCTATAAATAAAATTTGATTGATTGATTGATTGATTCTCTTGGGTGCAGGGGGCAATCCTACACCCCCGCCCTAAGATATGGAAGCTTCGGGTCTGGCCCCTGAGCGGGACCAGTTCCTAGAGGCAGGCCTCTCATCTGAGGTGACCAAAACTCTACTGAATGTTAGGGCACTAGGAAGCTATATGCTCTGAAGTGGAGGCTTTTTCGCCTCTGGTGTGATGAACACTGTCAGAATCCAGTTCACTGCAGTCTCATTTTTTTTGAGGCTTGTCCCCATCTACTTTGAGGTGTACGTGGCCGCCATTGCTGCCAACCATGAACCTGTCCTCTGGGCCTCCTTGGGTAGGCACCCTCTGGCTTCTCGCTTCCTGCGTGGTGTCAGGGGGCTGAGGCCTTCCTGCAGACCACGCCTTTTCTCCTGGGACCTCTCTGTGGTCCTGGAGGGGCTGCTGGAAGCCCCCTTTGAGCCCATGCAGTCAGCCTTTGAGAAGTTTCTGACCCTGAAGTCGGTTCTGCTCCTAACCTTGGCCTCTTTTCTGCACTCCGTGTCCCTATGGTGCCCAGGATGGCTGGCTGCTCAGTCATACTGCGGGCCTACTGTCCCCCGCCCCATGAGTCGGCGGAACAGGAGAGGCTGCATTTGCTTTGCCCACTAAGGGCCTTGAGGACTTATGTCCATCGCTCTAGCTCGTGGAATAACTCCTCCGCCCTTTTTATCTGTCTTGGGCCGGGATAAGGGGGCGTACTGGGTAGTGGAGGCCATTAGCTCAGGCCTATGAGGTGCGCGGCCTTGCCTCACCTCTCGGCATCAGGGCTAACTCCACTAGGGGTATTGCCTCATCCAGTGCCTTGGCCAGGGGTGTTCCCTAGCACGTTTATCTGGTCCTATAACCTGGTCTTGGACCCCACTCCAGGGTCCCAGGTCCTGCAGGGCCTTTGATGGTCTGTTCCTAGTCTGCTCGTGCTCTCTCACGGCCTCTGGCACAGTCATCGACCGGTGCGTGGCGACGTGGGTATTGGCGTTCCCATAGTGTCAGCACTGACGCAGCGTTGAGTTCCCTCGAAAGGGAACTACACCAGGTTATGTATGTATCCCAGTTCCCTGAGAAGGGAACAAGACGCTTGCATCCTCTCGCCCTTCCTTCAGACAAATAGAAGCTGGAGTAGTGTGACGTAGATGCCCTTATATGGACTTGCTGGTGCGTAATCCCTCCATCACGTGTCCTTCCCGAGCCATTAAAATGGCGTGTGTGCACACAGAGCTTCCTCACAGAAGCGCTCCCATAGCATCAGCACTGACGCAGTGTCTCGTTCCCTTCTCAGGGAACCGGGTTACATACGTAACCTGGGTAGTTTTGTAGTTTTACTACTAAACTGGACTTTTTCTTTCAAGTTATAATGTGGCCTAGTAAGACCCATGTTAAAATATCTTTAGTTAGTGAATACACATAATAATTAGGGCATCATGATTTAATCTCAGAACGTGTTTTATTTAACTTGTTTAGACATATTATTTATTCATAGACTTTCTAAGCACAAACAGTATTGTGTGAGGCTTTGTTACCCAGATATGGTACATAATATCATTATATTTGTAATGAATTGCCACAAATGAGGCCTTTTGTTCCAAAAAAGCACCATACTGTCATGCCAACCTAGGGGGCGTGAACAATTTCTACACTATAAAAGCACCAATACTGTTTGAGCCATAATCCATTTGACTGTGAATGTTTTAACAGGATGCTGTATTGATGAATCTGACAGAATTTAATTAATCTGATGGCTGTGATCATTTCTCCTGTCCAGAGAGATCTGTATCTCCTGCAGTTTATATCTTACTGTACGTGTGTTCAGCTGCTGTGGTTCTGCTAACAGTGTGTGGAAATCTGCTCGTCATCATCTCTGTTCTTCACTTCAAGCAGCTTCACACACCAACAAACATGCTGCTGCTCTCTCTGGCTGTGTCGGATTTCCTCATTGGAGCTTTACTCATGCCAGCTATGTTCATGTGGACGATTGAGTCATGTTGGATTTTTGGGAGAGATTTCTGCATAGTTTTTTTGTGGATTAGTGGTGTCCTCATGAGCCAATCTATCTATAATATCGTTCTGATTGCTGTAGATCGATATGTGGCTCTGTCAAAACCATTTCTCTACATGAACAAAGTGAATAGGTTGATGATGTGCATTGTCATTTATACTAACTGGTGTGTGTGTGTCTGGTGTATGTCATAACAGTTGTTTATTATAATGGAAACTACATGGATTCTGTAATTTGTCCTGGAGAGTGTGTATTAATTCTAAATGATGTTTGGACTGTAATTGATCTCATATATTCGTTTATATTTCCACTTTCTGTCATAATCATATTGTATACTCTAGTGTTTGTGATTGCTAAGAAACATGCCACTGCTATCAGAGAACTTAATAATCACACACAGCCTAAAACACAGAAAATCACCTCACACTCCATGAAATCTGAGAAAAAAGCAGCTAAAGTCCTCTGTATTTTAGTGTCTGTGTTTCTGGTGTGTTTACTTCCATATTTTATTTACAGTTTATTAGGTGATGTTATGGAACTACAGACAGAAACTGTTCAGAAACTTATTATCCTACTTTTTCTTAATTCCACCTTAAATCCAGTTATTTATGCTCTGTTTTACCCGTGGTTCAGGAGGTGTGTTAAATTAATCATAAATCTGCGAATATTTCAAACAGACTCTGCATTAATCAGTGTTCTTTTATGAAAATATTTACACAGCTTCTGAAGATTTTGATAAAGCTTTTGAAACGGCCATATAGTTATGGGAAAAACAAAGTGAACCTAAATACAAATCTTTTTATTTATCATAGGATAAACTAGAATTGTTTTCTGTTCACCAACTGAAACCTGCCTGAAGATTAATGTACTAAAATTTTGATTTATAAATTATTTTGAAATAGTGAATCCACTACAGTGACCTTTGCAAACATGGACATGTGAAGATGGTATGGCAAGATGAACAGGCAAAACATTTCACCACAATGCTGTAAAAAGCAAATTACCTCATTTCTTAAATGTAATTTTATAGAGCCCAAATAATTTTTATCAAACTTATTTAATAAGTACAAAACTAAAATATGTGATATTCTATCAAAAATAATACTATGTGAATACTTCTTTCTCGTTATTTTCTGTATTCTGTATGTAGATTGGCCTTGATTTGTTATAGAAGCTTGAAATACGAATTAGTATTATAATAAAATACGGATGTACAATTTCAGAGTAATATCAAGAATGGTACAAATTAAAATATATAGACCAAATAAGCTTACAATAAGAACAGTTTGCACATAAGATGTAGAAATGATAACATAGATCATAATTGTTTAATATTTATGTTACACAGTTTGTTAAAATGTTAAAAGATATGTTATCAAATAGTTATTTTCAATAAAATGAATACAAGTAGATTTAATGACCTATTATTGTCATGTAACATTGTATGTACAGTATCTCACAGCTAAGTGAAAATGTCCAAATTGGGCCCAAAGTGTCAATATTTTGTGTGGCCAGCATTATTTTCCAGCATTTCCTGAACCCTCTTGGGCATGGAGTTCACCAGAGCATCAAAGGTTGCCGCTGGAGTCCTCATCCACTCCGCCATGATGATATCATAAAGCTGGTGGATGTTAAAGACCTTCCATTTGAATCACAGATGCTCAGTGGGGTTTAGGTCTGGAGCCATGCTTGGCCAGTCCATTACCTTTACCCTCAGCTTCTTTAGCAAGGCAGTGGTCACCTTGGAGGTTTGTTTGGGGTCGATATCATGTTGGAATACTGCCCTGCAGCGCTTTCTCTGATGGGAGGAGATCATTCTCTGCTTCAGTATGTCACAGTATATGTTGGCATTCCTGGTTCCCTCAATAAACTGTAGCTCCCCACTGCCGGCAGCACTTATACAGCCCAAGACCATGACACTCCCACCAGCATGCTTGACTGTAGGCAAGACACACTTGTCTTTGTACTCCTTATCTGGTTGCCACCACACATGCTTGACACCATCTGAACCAAATAAATTTATCTTGGTCTCATCAGATCACAGGACTTGGTTCCAGTAATCCATATCCTTAGTCTGCTTGTCTACAGCAAATTGTTTTTGGGCTTCTTGGATGACAGCCATGCAGACCAATTTGATGCGGTGTGTGGCGTATGGGCGTATGGTCTGAGTACTGACAGGCTGAACCCCTTCAACCTCTGTAGCAATGCTGGCAGCATTCATACTGTACGTCTATTTCCCGACCACGTGCACTCAACTTCTTTGGTCGACTTTGGCGAGGCCTGTTCTAAGTGGAACCTGTCCTATTAAACTGCTGGTCTTAGCCACTGTGCTGCAGCTCAGTTTCAGGGTCTTATCTACTTATAGCCTATTCCATCTTTATGTAGAGAAACAATTCATTTTTTCAGATCCTCAGTGTGTTTTTTGCCATGAGTTGCCATGTTGAACTTCCAGTGACCAATATAAGAGAGTGAGAGCGATAACAAATTTAACACACCTTTTCCCCATTGGTCAGTGGATGAGTATTCCAGCAAGGCAACAAAGGAGTGGGTCAATAAGAAGATCATTAAGGTCCTGGATTGGCCTAGCCAGTTTCCAGACCTTAATCCCATAGAAAATCTGTGGAGGGAGCTGAAGGTTTGAGTTGCCAAATGTCAGCCTCGATACCTTAAGGACTGGGAGAGGATCTGCAAAGAGGAATGGGACAAAATCAATCCTGAGATGTGTGCAAACCTGGTGGCCAATTACAAGAAACATCTGACCTCTGTGATTGCCACCATGAACAGTACTAAGTCATGTTTTGTGAAGAGGCAAACAAAAGAGGAGCCATGTTAAAATGTCCTTAGTGAGTGAGTACACATACTAATTAGGGCATCATGATAAAATCTTGTTATCCAGATATGTACATAATAACATTATATTTACTGTATAATGAATTGCCACTAATAAGGCCTTCTGTTCCAACAAAGCATGACATCAAATGTATTACTGTCACTCAAACCTAGGGGGCATGAACAATTTCTACACTATAAAAGCACCAATCCTGTTTGAGCCATAAACCATTTGACTGTGATTCTGTCTTCTTTCATTTTAACAGGATGCTGTATTGATGAACCTGACACAGTTTAATCAGTCTGATCACTGTGATCATTTCTCCTGTCCAGAGAGATCTGTATCTCCTGCAGTTTATATCTTACTGTATGTGTGTTCAGCTGCTGTGGTTCTGCTAACAATGTGTGGAAATCTGCTCGTCATTATCTCTGTTCTTCACTTCAAGCAGCTTCACACACCAACAAACATGCTGGTGCTCTCTCTGGCTGTGTCAGATTTCCTTGTTGGAGCTTTACTCATGCCAGTTATGTTCATCTGGACGATTGAATCATGTTGGATTTTTTGGAGAGATTTCTGCATTGTTTTCTTGTGGATTGGTGGTCTCCTCATGAGCCTATCTATATACAATATTGTTCTGATTGCTGTAGATCGGTATGTGGCTTTGTCAAACCCATTTCTCTACACAAACACAGTCACTAAGAGGATGATGTGCATTGTCATTTATTCTAACTGGTGTGTGTGTCTGGTGTATGTCATAACAATTGTTTATTTTAATGGAAAGTTCACGAATTCTGTAATGTGTCCTGGAGAATGTTTTTATATTGTGAGTGAGGTTTGGACTGTAATTGATCTCATATATTCATTTATATTCCCACTTTCTGTCATAATCATATTGTATACTCGAGTTTTTGTGATTGCTAAGAAACATGTCACTGCTATCAGAGAGCTTAATAATCACACACGGCCTAAAACACAGAAAATCACCTCATACTCCATGAAATCTGAGAGAAAAGCAGCTAAAGTCCTCGGTATTTTAGTGTCTGTGTTTCTGGTGTGTTTACTTCCATATTTTATTTACAGTTTATTAGGTGATGTTATTGGACTACAGACAAAAACTGTTCAGAAACTTATGATCCTACTTTATCTTAATTCCACCTTAAATCCAGTTATTTATGCTCTGTTTTACCCATGGTTCAGGAGGTGTGTTAAATTAATCATGAATCTGCAAATATTTCAAACAGACTCTGCATTAATCAATATTTTATGAATATATTTATACTGCTTCTGAAGATTTTGAAAAAGCTTTTAAAACGTGCATTTAGTCATGGGGAAAAAATACACCTAAATACAAATCTTTTTATTCATCATATGATAAATAAGAATTGTGTTCTCTTCACCAACTGAATCTTGGGAGAAGATTAACGTATTATTGATTCAATTTCAAAATTATTTTGAAATAGTGAGTCCACCACAGTGACCTTTGTGAACATGGACATGTGAAGACGGTATGGCAAGATGAACAGGCAAAACATTTCACCACAATGCTGTAAAAAGCAAATTATAAATGTAATTTTTTAAAGACCAAAGAAATATTTTATCTATCTCATTTATCTCATTAAGTACAAAACTAAAAACTGTGATATTCTACCAAAAACAATACTATGGGAATACTTATTTCTTGTTTTTAATAAAATGAGATATACATTATCAAAGTAATATCAAGAATGATACAAATTAAAATATATAGACCAAAAAAGTTTAAAATACGCACCTCTGTATGTAGAAATGGTAACATAGACCATAATTATTGAGAACAAGCTCTGTAATGTTAGTTAGTTTTTTTTATTTTTATAATCTTATAATCTCCTCTGTAGATATACAGTATTTATAGCACAATAAAGAATTATTATTAGACTTATTATTCAGTTCTTTTCTATAAAATGAATACAAGTAGATGCAAAGGCTCATCATTGTCATGTAACATCATTGTAAATTGACACATTTTATAAATATTTGAAAGTGTTCTGTCTGAATGACATCTGGCTACACATATAAATATATTAATGATGTTAATGCAGTAGTATGTTTCCACTATATTACTTAATTTACCTGGTGGCTTCCTTTTTCTGACAAAAGGTATATGTCATTGACCTAGTAAACTCAATCTACACGGTTCATACAACTTGGTCTGCTTCAGAGAAGGTGATGAGTGAAATGACAATTATTACCCCTAGCATCCACCATGATTACTGTGTGATTCCATATGTGCTCTTAAGTGCCCCCGTTGTCTTTCAGTGCCTGCTAGACTTGCTGGATAAAATTGCAGTGAGCTACATTGCCAACATTCTGACTATAAATAAGGGTTATGTTACCGCAGTAGTAGATTGGCCCACTCCAGAAGGTGCGATGAGCTGCAGCATTTATACTGTAGTATTTTGTGAATTTGTATTCACCACAGCCTGTAACCCCAAACACCTAGACCTAACAAGGCTACCAGTCAAAAACGTAGATGCCTAGATACCTCTCAGATTAAGGTAGGGGCAGTTCTGTCACATCATTTTAGGTAGAGGGCTCATGAACTTCTTCTCCCAAAAGCTGTTGAACACTGAACATAACTATCACATTGAAAAACCATGGCAGCTGGCAATAGAGGAATAGAGGTACTGGTTTAATGGCAAAGAACATTCATTCATTCATTTTCTACCGCTTATCTGAACTTCTCGGGTCACGTGGAGCCTGTGCCTATCTCAGGTGTCATCGGGCATCAAGGCAGGATACAACCTGGACGGAGTGCCAACCCATTGCAGGGCACACACAATCTCATTCACTCACACAAAACAATTTTCCAGAGATGCCAATCAACTACCATGCATGTCTTTGGACTGGGGGAGGAATCCGGAGTTCCCGGAGGAAACCCCAGAGTCACAGGGAGAACATGCAAACTCCACACACACAAGGCAGGGGCAGGAATCAAACCCCCAACCCTGGAGGTGTGAGGAGAACGTGCTAACCACTAAGCCACCGTGCCACCCCCCCGTGCAAAAAAAACACATTTTCATAATTTACACTGACCACAAGAACTGGGAGTACCTTAGAACAACCAAATGACTGAACCCCTTACAATAAGCTGTTCATGCTTCTTCTCATTTTTTTGTATACCTTGTCTTGCCACCTGGATTGAAAAACACTAAAGCTGATGCTCTCTAATGCCCACACTCCAATGAACCCATCCTACTTCCCTCCTGTGTAGTGGTAGCCAAACACTGTCTGCTAGACAATGTTGTAACATGGACTATAGCAGATCCCATCTGCCTGTCCATTTGTCATTCTAGCAATGATTGATTGGTATTAACAGCTCACACTGTGACTAGGAAACATTCCCTAAACCATTAAACTACCTCCAACAACTTGGCTGTTGACACAAGGCAGGTTGGGTCCATGAATCAATTTGGTCGGAGACATACCATACCACCCATACCACCCATACCACCGGTGTTTTGCATTTGTGTCCAAATCTGCCACACTGACAGTTAGGCCCTAGAAATCTAGACTAAAAATAGGTTAACTTTCTCCATTAGGCGAAGGATTACAGCCTTTATAGACTGTGATTGCCTATAGTCAATGTCATAAATCTAGGTTTGCCATAATTTAGTCTCATCTTTCCTCAGCCTTCTTAAGAAGTCGATACGCTGCTGGGTGAGTGACCAGATGAAGTTCTCCCAAAGGTGAACAACAAGGAATTTGGTGCTATTGGTGGCGGCCATCTTGACTGAGGGCTTTGATGAGAGCAGGCTTTAACCAGGTGGCTTAGTGGTTAGCACGTTTGCCTCACACCTCCAGGATTGGGGGTTCGATTCCCGCCTCCGCCTTGTGTGTGTGGAGTTTGCATGTTGTCCCCGTGCTTCGGGGTTTCCTTCGGGTACTCCGGTTTCCTCCCCCTGTCCAAAGACATGCATGGTAGGTTGATTGGCATCTCTGGAAAAATTGTCTGTAGTGTGTGTGTGTGTGTGAGTGGATGAGAGTGATGTGTGTGCCCTGCGATGGGTTGGCACTCCATTCAGGGTGTATCCTGCCTTGATGCCTGATGCTTCATGTCCGTAATATTGCATCCATAATAACTAAATTTAAGTTTTATTTTGCTATTCTGTAATCAAATAAGCTCAAAAATATATTGAACCCATTAAATGTGGTCCTTATTGTAAATTTAATTCCCTGGTCACACATAGGCCAGAGTTTCTTAGCTAATCCATTTGTGTTGATAATTGGCTGAAGCTTTAGTTGCATTATAAATATATTTATAATGAATTTCCACTAATAAGACCTTTTGTTCCCACAAAGTATGACATCAAATGTATCATGCTGTCACTCAAAGACAGGGGGTGTTCACAATTTTTACACTATAAAAGCACCAGTACAGTACCATAAACCATTTGACTGTGATTGTGTCTTTGTAGTCTTTAACAGAATGCTGTATTGATGAACCTGACAGAGTTTAATCAGTCTGATCGCTGTGATCATTTCTCCTGTCCAGAGAGATCTGTATCTCCTGCAGTTTATATCTTACTGTACGTGTGTTCAGTTGCTGTGGTTCTGCTAACAATGTGTGGAAATCTGCTCGTCATTATCTCTGTTCTTCACTTCAAGCAGCTTCACACACCAACAAACATGCTGGTGCTCTCTCTGGCTGTGTCGGATTTCCTTATTGGAGCTTTAGTGATGCCAGCAATGTTCATCTGGACGATTGAGTCATGTTGGATTTTTGGAAGAGTTTTCTGCATAGTTTTTTTGTGGATTGGTGGTCTCATCATGAGCCTATCTATTTATAATATTGCTCTGATAGCTGTAGATCGATATTTGGCTCTGTCAAACCCTTTTCTTTACACGAACACAGTGAATAGGACGGTGATGTGCATTGTCATTTATTCTAACTGGTGTGTGTGTCTGGTGTATGTCATAACAATTGTTTATTTTAATGGAAAGTTCACGAATTCTGTAATGTGTCCTGGAGAATGTTTTTATATTGTGAGTGAGGTTTGGACTGTAATTGATCTCATATATTCATTTATATTCCCACTTTCTGTCATAATCATATTGTATACTCAAGTTTTTGTGATTGCTAAGAAACATGCCACTGCTATCAGAGAGCTTAATAATCACACACGGCCTAAAACACAGAAAATTACCTCACACTCCATGAAATCTGAGAGAAAAGCAGCTAAAGTCCTCGGTATTTTAGTGTCTGTGTTTCTGGTGTGTTTACTTCCATATTTTATTTACAGTTTATTAGGAAATGTTATTGAACTACAGACAGAAACATTTCAGAAACTTCTGATCCTACTTTATCTTAATTCCACCTTAAATCCACTTATTTATGCTCTGTTTTATCCATGGTTCAGGAGGTGTGTTAAATTAATCATGAATCTGCAAATATTTCAAACAGACTCTGCATTAATTAATGTCCTTTTATGACCATATTTTCACTGCTTCTGAAGATTTTGAAAAAGCTTTTAAAACGCACATTTAGTCATGGGAAAAACAAAATAAACCTAAATACAAATCTTTTTATTTATCATAAATAAGAATTGTGTTCTCTTCACCAACTGAATCTTGGGAGAAGATTAATGTACTGTATTAAAGATTCGATTTATAAATGATTTTGAAATATTAAGTCCACCACAGTGACCTTTGCGAACATGGACATGTGATGACGGTATGGCAAGATGAACAGGCAAAACAATGCTGTAAAAAGCAAATTACCTCTTCATTTTTAAATGTAATTTTTTAAAGACCAAAGAATTCTTTATCTATCTCATTTATCTCATTAAGTACAAAACTAAAAATTGTGATATTTTACCAAAAACAATACTATGTGAATACTTATTTCTTGTTATTAATAAAATGAGATATACATTATCAAAGTAATATCAAGAATGGTACAAATTAAAATATATAGACCAAGTAAGTTTAAAATATGCACCTCTGATGTAGACCTGGTAACAAAGACCATAATTATTGAGAACAAGCTCTGTAATGTTAGTTTTAGTTTAGTAAATTTTAGTTATTTATTTTATAATCTTATAATCTCCTCTGTAGACATATTTATAGCTGAATAAAGAAGTATTATTAGACTTATTATTCAGTTCTTTTCTATAAAATATAGAATACAAGTAGATGCAAAGGCTCATCATTGTCATGTAACATCATTGTAAATTGACACATTTTATAGATATTTGAAAGTGTTCTGTCTGAATGACATCTGGCTACACATAGAAATATATGAATGATGTTAATGCTGTAGTATGTTTCCACCATATTACTTCATTTACCTGGAGGCGTCCTTTTTCTGAAAACAAAAGGTATATGTTATTGACCTAGTAAACTCAATATAAACGGTTCATACAACTTGGTGTGCATCAGAGAAGGTGACAAATGAAACAACAATTATTACAGTACCCCTATCATCCACCATGATTACTGTGTGGTTCCATATGTGCTCTTCAGCGCCCCATTGTCTTTCAGTGCCTCCTAAATTATGGCCTGCTAGATTTGCTGGATAAAATTGCAGTGAGCTACATTGACAACATTCTTGCTATAAATCAGGGTTATGTTACTGCAGTAGATTGGCCCACTCCTGAGGGTGCAATGAGCAGCAGCATTTATAGTATTTTGTGAATTTGCATTCACCACAGCCTGTAACCTCAAACACCTAGACCTGACAAGGCTACTAGTCAAAAACCTAGAAGCCTGGATACCTCTCAGATTAAGGTAGGGGTGGTTCTGTCACATCATTTTAGGGAGAGGGCTTATGAGCTTCTTCTCCCAAAAGCTGTTGAACACTAAACATAACTATCACATTGAAAAACCATGGCAACTGGCAATAGAGGATATAGAGGTACTGGTTTAAGTGCAGAGAACACACTTTCATAATTTACACTGACCACAAGAACTGGGAGTACCTTAGAACAACCAAATGACTGAACCCCATACAACATGCTGTTCATGCTTCTTCTCATTTTTTTGTATACCTTGTCTTACCACCTGGACTGAAAAACACTAAACCTGATGCTCTCTAATGCCCACACTCCAATGAACCCATCCTACTTCCCTCCTGTGTAGTGGTAGCCAAACACTGTCTGCTAGACAATGTTGTAACATGGACTATAGCAGATCCCATCTGCCTGTCCATTTGTCATTCTAGCAATGATTGATTGGTATTAACAGCTCACACTGTGACTAGGAAACATTCCCTAAACCATTAAACTACCTCCAACAACTTGGCTGTTGACACAAGACAGGTTGGGTCCATGAATTAATTTGGTCGGAGACATACCATACCACCCATACCACCCATACCACCGGTGTTTTGCATTTGTGTCCAAATCTGCCACACTGACAGTCAGGCCCTAGAAATCTAGACTAAAAATAGGTTAACTTTCTCCATTAGGCAAGGATTATAGCCTTTATAGTCTGTGATTGCCTATAGTCAATGTCATAAATCTAGGTTTGCCTTAATTTAGTCTCATCTTTCCTCAGCCTTCTTAAGAAGTCGATACGCTGCTGGGTGAGTGACCAGATGAAGTTCTCCCAAAGGTGAACAACAAGGAATTTGGTGCTATTGGTGGCGGCCATCTTGACTGAGGGCTCTGATGAGAGCAG
This sequence comes from Tachysurus fulvidraco, assembly GCF_022655615.1. Classification (NCBI taxonomy): domain Eukaryota; kingdom Metazoa; phylum Chordata; class Actinopteri; order Siluriformes; family Bagridae; genus Tachysurus; species Tachysurus fulvidraco. The sequence goes on from NC_062526.1 coordinate 28,325,643, forward strand.
GCGTTGGCATGGCAGGCATGACGTGAGCAGACTTTATATTAGTGCCTTTTTCCTCCTCTGTGACACCAACAGTAAAAGTCCGGTGTGTAGTAAGTGGTTGCATTAGCTGTGAAATTTTACTGGATAAACCATATCTAAAAATATCCTTGAGAGCTGATTCATTGTAGCTAAGTTCACAGAATTCTTCCACAAAGTCCTCAATGGGTCGATAACCCTGACGAAGGCACAAAATCCTCTGCTGGATCCATAGTTTGGTTGGTTGTTGAAGATTTTATCGAAAAATACACAAACTAATCATGGGCAAGGCAATAACAAAACGAGACAAGAAACTCGATCACACGCAACAACCACAAAGGGACAACAAACGACCCAGAACATGGCAAACATTTAGGGTTAAATACACATGGTGAACCAATGAAAAAGAGGAACAGAATAACACATGACTACATGAACCAAACAGGACATGACACATACATGCGGTAATGGAACATAAAGGCAAGGGAAGCAAGACACAAGAAACAGGTTCCAAAATAAAAGACATTAAATACCGGACACAAGACAAAACCTATGTTACAGTATTCACGTATTTTCTGTTTGCTCCATATTTGGGTAGTTTATGTCTACTGATAAACTTAAATAAGAGTATTGGATTAAGTAGACACAAGTGAATTGTGAGATTTATGGACAGTGCATTTCCTCACTCTGTTTGATAGGGGGGGGGGGCACGGTGGCTTAGTGGTTAGCATGTTTGCCTCACACCTCCATGGTTGGGGGTTTGATTCCCACCTCAGCCTTGTGTGTGTGGAGTTTGCATGTTGTCCCCGTGCTTCGGGGTTTCCTCCAGGTACTCCGGTTTCCTCCCCCGGTCCAAAGACATTCATGGTAGGTTGATTGGCATCTCTGGAAACATTGTCTGTAGTGTGTGAGTGAATGAGAGTGTGTGTGCCCTGCGATGGGTTGGCACTCTATTCAGGGTGTATCCTGCCTTGATGCCCGATGACGCCTAAGAAGGCATGGGCTCCCCGTGATCCGAGAAGTTCGGATAAGTGTTATGAATGTTTGATATACAACTTGGCAGAGAGTTAATATTTCTCACTTATACTGTGAAAGGAAATTGCGCTTATTATATATATATATATATATATATATATATATATATATATATATATATATATATATATTGACACCCATATAGATTCATGTCCATAATATTGCAAATAACTAAATTTAAGTTTTATTTTGCTATTCTGTAATCAAATAAGCTCAAAAATATATTGAACCCATTAAATGTGGTCCTTGTTGTAAATTTAATTCCCTGGTCACACATAGGCCAGAGATTCTTAGCTAATCCATTTGTGTTGATAATTGGCTGAAGCTTTAGTTGCATTATAAATATATTTATAATGAATTTCCACTAATAAGACCTTTTGTTCCCACAAAGTATGACATCAAATGTATCATGCTGTCACTCAAAGACAGGGGGTGTTAACAATTTTTTCACTATAAAAGCACATACTTAAAGCACATAAAACCAGTACTGTTTGAGCCATAAACCATTTGAATGTGATTGTGTCTTTGTAATTTTTAACAGAATGCTGTATTGATGAACCTGACAGAGTTTAATCATTCTGATGGCTGTGATCATTTCTCCTGTCCAGAGAGATCTGTATCTCCTGCAGTTTATATCTTACTGTACATGTGTTCAGCTGCTGTGGTTCTGCTAACAGTGTGTGGAAATCTGCTCGTCATCATCTCTGTTCTTCACTTCAAGCAGCTTCACACACCAACAAACATGCTGGTGCTCTCTCTGGCTGTGTCAGATTTCCTTATTGGAGCTTTAGTGATGCCAGCAATGTTCATCTGGACGATTGAGTCATGTTGGATTTTTGAGAGAGATTTCTGCATTGTGTTTTTGTGGATTGGTGGTGTCCTCATGAGCCTGTCTATATACAATATTGTTCTGATTGCTGTAGATCGGTATTTGGCTCTGTCAAACCCTTTTCTCTACACAAACACAGTCACTAAGAGGATAATGTGCATTGTGGTATATTTTAACTGGTGTGTGTGTCTGCTTTATATCATGACAATCTTTTTTTTTAATGGAAAGTTAATGAATTTTGTAATGTGTCCTGGAGAGTGTTATTACTTCCTTAATGAGGTTTGGTATGTAATTGATCTCATATTTTCATTTATATTTCCACTTTCTGTCATAATCATATTGTATACACGAGTTTTTCTAATTGCTAAGAAACATGCCACTGCTATCAGAGAGCTTAATAATCACACACGACCTAAAACACAGAAAATCACCTCACACTCCATGAAATCTGAGAGAAAAGCAGCTAAAGTCCTCGGTATTTTAGTGTCTGTGTTTTTGTCCGGTTTACTCCCATACCTTATTTACAGTTTTTTAGACAATTTTATTAAACTGCAGACAGAAACATTTCAGAAACTTGTAATTGTGGCTTATCTAAATTCCACCATTAATCCACTTATTTATGCTCTGTTTTACCCGTGGTTTAGAAGGTGCATGAAATTAATCATAACTCTGCAAATATTCCAGAAAGACTCTGCATTAATCAGTATCTTTTCATGAATAGCATTTTTTCACTTCTGCTCTGTGCTTTGCCCAAATAATACTATAGTTTATATAATTTAACTATCTGTTCAAGTTTTATTTTCTTGGATTTACATTGAAAAAACCCACAGACCGCTCACTTCTTAAGTATAGGAACAAATACTTATCGAGATAAATTACAGTAAATAACCCAATTTTTCATTGTATATCCTTTTGCTTGGAATAACTTCATTAATCCAAAACATCACAAATTCTTCTACTTATCCCTCCTACTGAACCATTTGTTCAGCTGTCAGTGTGGTTTGGATCATGATATAGTTCCTCCTAATTAGTTGGTTTGCATTTCTGTGTAAATTGTTAATCTAATAAACCTGGGTAAAAAAAAAACTACCTATCAGTCACTGTTTTAACTAAAAATCAGGTGAGATCAGGGACTGGTCATAAAGAACCCAACTGCAAAGAAGCCAGAAAGCGGAGAAATGTTGTGATTTAATGAACAACTGCAGTGGAAAACAATCTTGAAGGTAAACATATAATTAACACAAAGTAGTAACAAGAGAGACAATGTAAAAAAACAAAGAAATCGTCAGAAATAATGAACATAAAGAAAAACACAGGGCTAACTAGAAAACAAAACAGGAGAAAAACTCCTAGCAACATATTGTACAGAGTTAATACATGGCAAAAACATTGAACCAAATATACACACAGGTAGAGACAATGGAAAATAGTCCATAAAGAGAAATTGGTAAATAGAAATATTTACAGAATTAAAAGGGGTCTGGGTATTCACTGTGAAAATCCGCATTGAGCGTCCTGTGGCGGACAGGGACCCAGGACCACTCCTCAGGGCCATAGCCTTATCAATCAACCAGATACTTTAATCCTCTGCCATGCACCTGGACCTCAGTTGACATTGTATATGCAGTGTATATGCATCAATGAACTGGGTGGGTGGAGAGGGCCTGGAGGCATGAACCAAGGATCAGGCTTGGAGGGGCTTGAGGCAGGACATGTGAAAGGTGAATGCAGTGAATCCTGGCGAGTTTGAGGCAGACAGATGTGGGATCAGGGATGCCAAGGGACAGGAAGGGGGTGCAGAAATCCAGCTGGGTGAACCTTGGAACTCTTATGCTACTGCAGATGTGGAATAAGTGGAAACAAATTCTCACACATCCCTCCAGAAAGTGGGCCACTGGAATCAAAGTTGAAGGGTGGCCAGAGTGATACCAGGATGGCAAAACACAGGGGACCAGTGGTAACACTGAAGAAACTTGGACCGTAAGCTGTCAGGAAGTAAAAATTCAAGATTCAAGAGGTTTATTGTCATATGCACAATGAAAACACAATGGTTTAGACCATACAATGAAATTCTTACTTCTCATTTACAAAAAGAACAAAAATAAGAGAAATTATATGTATGGAAAAATACAGTATACAGTACTGTACACAGAGTAAGGTGCTCAATGAGTTGTGCGGCTGGAGACAATACACAATAGACAATACAAAAAAGACAATACACAAAAGCAGCGCCGACCAATGTAAATACTATATGTTCTATATTGCATGTGCAGAAGTACTGTAATGAACACATTAGTATTATAGCAGCAGTTACAGGAGGTATTGTAATGTATTGTGCAAATCATCAGTAGACTGAAATGTGAAAGACAGCAAAAACAAAGTGTAAACAGTGTGATATGGTGGTGCTTTGTACATGGATGTACAGTATAATGGAAAAGTGTGTATCTGGTGTAGGTCCATGCACTCTATACAGTTGTGTGTGTGTGTGTGTGTGTGTGTGTGTGTGTGTGTGTGTGTGTGTGTGTGTGTGTGTTGTACTCGGTACAGTTCAGTTCAGTTATTGAAGTGTCTGATAGCTTGTGTAAAGACACTGTTACACAGTCTGCTCGTGTGGGCCGGAATGCTTCAGTAACTTTTTCCAGACAGCAGGAGGGTGAAGAGTGTGTGTGAGGGGTGTGTGGGGTCCTCCATAATGCTGTTGGCAAGCACAGGAAGTGACGTCCTCCAATCAGGTGATAGTCATTAACACATGGGCGGAGGGAGCCGTCATTCTTGGCTACAAAGAAGTAATCAGCACCAGATGAAGCAGATCAGCACCTGATGTCATGACTCAACCCGGACTTTGGCCACGTGCAGTTGTTTATGTTCCTCGTCACGTGTATGCCCCGCCTTAGTCTGCTCCTCCCTGTCTACACACCTGTTTCCTATTGTGATCACTGTGTCTATTTAATTGTGCTGCATTGCCTTGTGCATCGCGGAATCTACTGTTGTCCTGTCCTGTCTTTAGTCCGTGTCATGTTTAGTGTTTCCTTTGTTATTAAACCCTGCTTATTTTGGCTATCCTGCGTTTGGGTCCGCTTCCTTACCCCGCGTCATGACAGAAGATTCCGCCGCACCATGATCCAGCAGGATAGCAGCTTAGACCGGCTTATCGTGGGAGCATTTTTGTTTTTTTTTCCCCCTGGACTTCGCGGGTTTGGTGACATTTTTCGGTGAGGGACGCTGCTCCGGTTTCCCCGAGGGGGGCGCCGCCTCACTTCCGGGATGCGGGCCATGTCACCAGCCCGAGTTTTGTTTTGTTTTCTCTGTGTCCTGTGACATCGCCCCGCATTTGTCCGGTGGGGGGCGTCGATTCACATTTTGTTTCCGTGGAGGACGTTGCCCCACTTCCTGTTCGTGGGGGGTGTTGCAGGCCCGTAGTTTTTGGATTTTCTGTCCATTGGAGGATTTTTTTTTCTTCCCCGCCCTCCCTCCCTCCCTTCCTGTTCCTGGTTCCTGAGAGGTGGGACTGGCTGCGGTGCGTCGGGGGGTGGCGCTCGGCCCGTCGGCTCTGCTGTGGACGTTGCTTGTTCCCCCTGCTCGGCTGTTGACATCACTCATTCCCCCTGCCTCGCCGTGTGCCTTGCCGTGTGCCTTGCTTCCCCCACCTGCCTCGCTGTGTGCCTTGCTCCCCCCACCCGGACCCCGTCGGAACCATCAAGACGGGTTGGTGAGTCGGGAGCCGCGCCTTGGGGGGGGGCTCTGTCATGACTCAGCCCGGACTTTGGCCACATGCAATTGTTTATGTTCCTCGTCACATGTCTGCCCCGCCTTCGTCTGCTCCTCCCTGTCCACACACCTGTTTCCTATTATGATCACTGTGTCTATGTTGCCTTGTGCATCGCGGAATCTACTGTTGTCCTGTCCTGTCTTTAGTCCGTGTCATGTTTAGTGTTTCCTTTGTTATTAAACCCTGTTTATTTTGGCTATCCTGCATTTGGGTCCGCTTCCTTACCCCGCGTCATGACTATATATATATATATATATATATATATATATATATATATATATATATATAATGTATATAATGTGTGTGTGTGCATGATTACAAGTTTGTGCTAATTGTAAGGAAAATTCATTTTGTTTTGTGTAAAAAAAAAATACCACAGGCGTGTTGAATTGTGTGTTAAATTTAGTTAATTTGAAATTATGTCTATGCAATTATATACTGACAAATTTTCATTCATTCATTCATTCATTCATTCATTTTCTACCGCTTTATCCAAACTACCTCGGGTCACGGGGAGCCTGTGCCTATCTCAGGCGTCATCGGGCATCAAGGCAGGATACACCCTGGACGGAGTGCCAACCCATCGCAGGGCACACACACACTACTGACAAATTTTGCTGTATTAAATTAACACTTTATAAGGAATGTAATGCCATCTCTGTCTCACTGAGTAGAGTTGTGCATGTAGAAGTATTTTATTTTATTTTATTTAGTCTGCATCAGAAACTCAGGTTTACGGCTGAAGCAGGATAGACCCGGCTACACCATAAAACCTGTGCCAAATCAAACATGTTGACCAGATGATCCTCTATCGTGACCTTGAACTGGGAGCAGATTAAAAAACAACCATGTACAAATATTCTTGTTTAAAATAGATTTGTTCAGCCATGTTTGACATAGAGCAATTACATCTGCATCAGTTAGCCATGCTAACTATGAACTATATCTATTTTAGATATCAAACTCTGAACATTTCTTATGAATAAACCAAAGACCAGACCTTTGTTTTTAAATCATCAGGAGTATTAAAACAGAGGCTGGGCATGGATTAGCGTGAGTGTTTCCAAAGATCAATAATAACAAAACAATCAAGCACATCTGCTCAAATTATTTAATGTAATAGCCTTTGGAGTTCAAGTTGTAAAAGTTTCCTGAAAAGCCATAACACTGGGCAGGTGGAACAGGTCCATAGTGTCACAGTAGGACAGGAGTAAAGGAAATAATCTGACACTTGGTGCCTCCAGTGCACAGTGAGATGTGGATGTTAGACCAGCACAGTCTTAAGGCGCTATCGGAACTTGACTCCAGTTTGACATTTCAAACCTCGGGTAGATAATACTGCCAGAATAGGCACGATTACTGGGAAGAAAGTTTGACCTTATCACCCTTGTCTTATACACACTTCACTGGCTGCTATGTAAAATTTTGCATTGATTATAAAATTCTATAATTGCTGAATAAAATGCTCAGGTTTGTCAACATAGAATTGTTGTATAAAAACAGGTGGCCTAAATAATATGCAAAGCTTCTTTATCAACAAAGTATGACATCATGTCAACCTTGGGGGCGTGAACAATTTCTAAGCTATAAAAATATTAGAGCTGGCTTAGGTTATCATTTTCTCTCATGAATTATTTAAAGGCAGCATCCAATATTTGTTGGTTTGAAATATTTAAAAAAAAAAAAGGTTTTATGTATTCATGAATCAGTCAGATGGCTGTGATCATTTCTCCTGTCCAGAGAGACCTGTATCTTCTGCAGTTTATATCTTACTGTACATGTGTTCAGCTGCTGTGGTTCTGCTAACAGTGTGTGGAAATCTGCTCATCATCATCTCTGTTCTTCACTTCAAGCAGCTTCATACACCAACAAACATGCTGGTGCTCTCTCTGGCTGTGTCGGATTTCCTCATTGGAGCTTTTGTGATGCCACCTGTGTTCAACTGGATGATCGAGTCATGCTGGATTTTTGGGAATGGTTTGTGCTTATGTGTTATGATGATTGCCTGTTTCCTCATGACCTTATCCATATATGACATTGTTCTGATTGCTATTGATCGCTATTTGGCTCTGTCAAACCCCTTTCTCTACACAACCAGAGTGTCTGTGAGGAACACTTGTGCTGCAGTTGCTTTTGAGCAGTGTGTGGTTGTGTTCTATAACTTAGCACTCTTGTATTTTAATGGAAATTTTGGGGAATTTTTAATGTGTTCTGGGGAGTGTTTTATAATGTTAAATGAGCTGTGGTTTATAATTGATCTCATATATTCATTTATATTTCCATTTTCTGTCATAATCATATTGTATACTCGAGTTTTTATGATTGCTAAGAAACATGTCACTGCTATCAGAGAGCTTAATAATCACACACGACCTAAAACACAGAAAATCACCTCATACTCCATGAAGTCTGAGAGAAAAGCAGCTAAAGTCCTCGGTGTTTTAATATCTGTTTTTCTTGCTTGTTTACTTCCATATTTTGTGTATAGCCTCATAGGTGATGTTATTCAAATGCCTGGGGAAACTTTTCCAAAAGTCTTAATCATGTTTTGTCTTAATTCTTCCATTAATCCAGTTATTTATGCTCTGTTTTATCCGTGGTTCAGGAGGTGTGTTAAATTAATCATAACTCTAAAAATATTCCAGACAGACTCTGCATTAATCAACGTTCTTTTATGATTCAAAAATGCATTTCCAAAGCTGCATGTTGAAATGTGACAATTAAATTAAAATCAATTGTTTTATAATGTGCAAATGATGAAAAAAATAAATTGTATGTAATATTTTGAATATGACACGCTCTGACCTGGGCTGTCTCTGTGATACCATTTGTTTACGACTCTATCTAGGACTTTGATATCCTTTGATTTAGCCTAAACATTAGTTCTGTTCTGTTCTGATAAACATGCACTGAGCCCAGACACTTTGTAATGAACTCGTCAACCCATCATTTTACATGAGTGAGAATTATTCTGTGGAATTACATTCATATTTCAGTGAAAGAACACATATATAGATGGAAATTTGGTTTGTCACAGAGTTTTAAATAATGTTACTGAATGCAAATTAATGAATTAACATGTATACATATACAGTACTGTGTAAAAGTTAAACAAACACTTTTGTTGCAATCAAATGACCATTCAGTAAAGATTATTCTTTATTATTATTATTTAAACAAAAACAATGAAGATATAGAGTATATTAATTCCATTTTATTATGACAGTTACTATATGTACTACATGTACTATATCTGTAGAAGTCAATATTAAAGTTCTGTCAGATTTTAAACTAATTTTACCATTTTAAATAGTTTAATTTAAGTCTGTGATTTTCTGTTAAATACATTTATACATCTATCCTTCACTGTAATTAGTATTGTTGCTCATAAATCAGACAAAATTACTTCAGCAGTTATTTGGGTTATTGATTTGAGATATAATCAGACTCAAACGCTAAAATACAGGTTATATATTTTATTTTAAATTCATCTAAATTTCATTTGTATAGGGCTTTTGACCGATGTGTAGATTAATCAAACCAAAGGTGATGTTAGTTAAGAAGACCTTTTAATAGGGGTGGCCAGAGGAGGCCACAGCAAATCTTGGGTTGGCACACAAAATAAAAAAACATAAAAACAAAATCAGTGTAGTGTGTGTTATACTTGTTTAGTTTTGTTTCTGGTTAATGTAACAATATGACATTAAAGCTGTAGTCCAGCTGCAGTGTGTGCTTCATTTTGTTTGTTTGTTTATTTATTTATTTTTCACTTCATGAAATAAAAATGACATTTCAGGGGGTCGTAGAATCGTATTTAAATCATTGTAATTTATTTTACACTATTTCTTTGTGCTCGGTTGTATAAAATGTCCACTTGATTCAAACTGAAAACTTAGAAAGCACCTTTTTTGCTTTCCCAACCTCTTATGGATCTCCCCCTATTTTCATGATTTTCACCTAAATGACCTACCCACCTAGAAAGTGGTACAGCTCCCACATACTTTGTCACACAGGTGAGCCTGGACTCATTGGAAAGAAGAGAGTCTCTAGTTTCAGATACAAGTGTCCGAGTGATTCTAGGCCTTACTGACACAAAGTTACAGAGGCTAGAATGGAAGGTTTTGATTTACATCTGAGTTGTTTACCTGATAAACTGATTAATCTTATTGCTCTGAAACTTGTTAGGAGCTAAATAACAACTGAGGGACATAGCCACATGTCTTGGCTTTCACCAAAAAAAATTCAAGTCAAAAGACTCAAAATTGGATTTTATATGAATATTTTTCTACATCTATGTCCGTCCGTTCATCTTTTTCTTGTTTACTTGTTTACTGTATAACTTTGAATTAAAAGACTGCATGCTCAGTTGAAAAGGCCTAAAACAAAGAGAACCTCTCTGCCTAGAAGTCTGCTGTGAAAAAAGGCCTGTAACCTGACACCCACACTGCACACGACAAACGGACACGACTGTCGGATTTGGCCCCCTAGTGACAGTCACACGTAATGTGCAATATGATCGTGCAGACGTCAACATGGGAGAGAAGCTGATTCTCGCGGTCTCCGAACACCCGTTACTTTATGATCCAACTCTTGAATCATACAGAGATTCTTACAGGAAAAATGAAGCATGGAAGCGTGTTACCGAAATGGGCTAAATGTTTGCTAACTTAATTAGCATTTATCATGCTGAATGAAGTTAGGAGTACAAACAATCAATGCAATCCAGAAAGATCGTGAATAATTTTTGAGGAAACATGGGAATCAACATTAAAAATAATACATAACACATAACACAATATAAATATTAATAATTTATTACTTTATCAATAACAATGTATTTAAAACAAAAAGATTGTTTTGGATAAAGTTTAATTTCTGCGCAGCTCAGGCATCAGAGACGTGCCATGTTGCAGACCGTTGGAATCGACTCCTTATTGGCTAAAGAGCTGTAAAGGTCCCGGATCATGAAATTGCTACTGGAGGGAGCAATTGTCAGTCAAAGGGAGGGTGTCCCACCTAGGATGGAGAGACATGGAGAGAAGGCTTCTCAGCTGTCTATCTCTGCACTACAGGCGCCGATTGGCTCAAGTGAGGGATTGTTTGATTCGTTAGGCCCTGGACTACAGTGTAGTTTTTGAAGCCTCATGGGAGAAGTGAGAGCTAAAACAAAGGATGGAGGTGAACTGCTGTTAACAGTTTTCAATCAGAAACGGAATATTTGCGAGGCGAGCAAAGCGTTTTGGATTAAAAGGCTTATATATTCCAGTTCCTTGGACTATTAGGGATTTTTACAAGCATTTGTTTTGGAAAATATTACCCCAGTGAAGAAAGGGAAGCGTCTAAAATTAAGGAAACAACTGGTCTAGCACCGCCTAGTTCAGTTCACTACCAATTTTGATTCAATTAGTATGACGGCTATAAATCATATTATGCTTTGTGTGTGGGCTTACTAAAATCTTGAGAGACTAAGCGTTGAAACAAAAATAAATTTAACCGTGTATTTAGAGGATTTCATGCTTAAAAGCTACAACGAATTTGATGCAGCCTCATCCCCTAGTGGTCATTTTCCGTCTTGTGCCATGGACGGCACGGCGGTCACATAACAGAAGCTCTGCATTAATCTTTTCCTTATTCCTATTGACTCTATACATGAGTTACATCATGACAAGGATTTAAATGTGAAGCCATGATGTCTGAGGCCCTCTAGTGACTGACTGCAGTACAACTTTATACCCTTCCCATTCCATTTTAGTAAATATAAACAGACCAAAAATTTCATTTGCAGTAACAGCTACACAAATTATTTTTGAGGAATAAACAATGATATAGATTCACTATTTTTCCTTACAGTCTGTAGTAAAGACAGCATTTGATCTACTCTAAACTATTGTAACAGACCATCAGCAGTTCTTTGTAGTTTGTTGCTCATTTTGTTCCATAAACCAGGATATTCTGCTATTATACATAACAAACCATTGTGAAAAAATGGAAGTGATGACACAAACTAAGGCAGCTAACACTAAATCAGTTTCATAATAATTTGTTTACTGTAATTCGAGGCTACAATGCCCTCACCTCGCCCACACGTCATTGCTCCAGGAAAAACCTCACTCACTCATTTTCACTTATCCGGCCTTCTCGGGTCACAGGGAGCCTGTACCAATCTCAGGCGTCATTGGGCATCAAGGCAGGAGTGCCCTGGACGGAGTGCCAACCCATCACAGGGCGCACACACACACTCTCATTCCTTTACACACTACGGACAATTTTCCAGAGATGCCAATCAAGCTACCATGCATGTCTTTGGACCGGGGGAGGAAACCGGAGAACATGCAAACTCCGCACACACTAGGCGGAGGCGGGAATCGTACCCCCAACCCTGGAGGTGTCAGGCGAACGTGCTTACCACTAAGCCACTGTGCAAACCCCCCCCCCCCCACTCCATTCTAAACTCTGGATGCAAATCTGATTGCCTACAGTACATTTGAGCTACAATCTCCACAATACATGTACACTTCCCCAGCACTCACAAACAAGTTATATGACCTGAGTATATCGATAAAGAAGAATTTTATCACTTGCATCCGACTCTGCAAATGAATCATGACAATTATACAGTTAAGCTTGTCTGCTGTTTATTTGTAAATAATTTATTTGATAAATCACCATGCACATGTGTAAAAGATTCTATGTAGTGCAAAATGTAGACCTGCTGCTGTTGGGCAGTATTTACTGCACATGAACTGGCTTCATGTATCTAATGCACAGACTCTTACTCTGATTTTTACATGATTGCAACTCCCATTTAAACCACAAATAATCTTTCAGAGTGCAGACTGGGAGAGAATGGCATCATTTTGTCTGTGAAAACTGTGACTGATTAGTTTCTTCATTCACATGTCATGACTGTCATATGTAGTTCATAATAATAACAACATTGTAAATATGTATATGAAAATAGATTTATATTAAAACTTTTTTCCCCACTTTTATTTTTTGTGAGAACTTTTGTTTTGTGAACTTTGTGTTCATATTTAATTGAGAATTTGTGACATATAAATCTGCTTAATAACAGGTTTACTTCTTTTGGCAACTAGACCTATTTGTTCCACAGAGGCATGACATCATGTATATTATGCTGTCACTCAAACTCAGGGGCGTACTCCACTTCTAAATTATAAAACCAATAGGACTGCTTGAGCCTCAAGTCATTTGATCTTTTACATTTACTATCTTAAACTCTGGAGACATTAGAGAAATGCTGTATTGATGAACCTGATGGAGTTCAATCAGTCTAATCACTGTAATCATTTCTCCTGTATAGAGAGATCTGTATCTCCTGCAGTTTATATCTTACTGTATGTGTGTTCAGCTGCTGTGGTTCTGCTAACAGTGTGTGGAAATCTGCTCATCATCATCTCTGTTCTTCACTTCAAGCAGCTTCACACACCAACAAACATGCTGCTGCTCTCTCTGGCTGTATCGGATTTCCTTGTTGGTGCTTTAGTGATGCCACCAATGTTAATCTGGACAATTAAGTCATGCTGGATTTTTGGGAGAGATTTCTGCATCACTTTTTTGTGGATTGCTGGTATCATCATGGCCATATCAACTTATAATGTTGCCCTAATCGCTGTAGATCGGTATTTAGCTCTCTCAAACCCTTTTCTCTACATGAGTTCTATATCTAGGAGGACTATGTGCAATGTGGTTTATTCTAACTGGTGTGTGTGTATTATGTATATGACAGCATTTTATTATTTCAGTGGAAGCTCTGAAACTTCTGTAATGTGTCCTGGACAATGTTTATTAATTGTGAATGAGGTTTGGTCTGTAATTAATCTTGTGGTATTGTTTATATTTCCACTTTCTGTAATAATCATATTGTATACTCTAGTTTTTGTGATTGCTAAGAAACATGTCACTGCTATCAGAGAGCTTAATAATCACACACGGCCTAAAACACAGAAAATCACCTCACACTCCATGAAATCTGAGAGAAAAGCAGCTAAAGTCCTCGGTATTTTAGTGTCTGTGTTTCTGGTGTGTTTACTTCCATTTTTTATTTACAGTTTATTAGGGAATGTTATTGAACTACAGTCAGAAACAATTCAGAAAGTTCTGATCATGATTTGTCTTAATTCCACCATTAATCCAGTTATTTATGCTCTGTTTTATCCGTGGTTCAGGAGGTGTGTTAAGTTAACTGTAACTTTACATATTTTTCTGACAGACTCTGAATTAATCAATGTTCTTTCATGAATTAACTTTTGTCACAAATTTTTAGCATAACCCCAAAATATTTCTATAAAATTAAGATTTACGTTATTATGCTATTATGATATATTTGACCATTTTTTTGCATCATTGTTCTGTATTATATGCAATATATAATAGAGTATAAAAAATTATATATATATTAATAAAATATTATATATAAAATATAATTTTATATAAATATTATATTATCTATAAATTTAATTATAAAATACATAAAATTATATATATATATGTATATATATATATATATATATATATATATATATATATATATATATATATATATATATATATACATATATATATATAATTTTATTTGATTAAATTTATTAACATTTAATTTTTTAAATCTCTCCTGTAGTACCCTTTATGGCATAAACGAGCAGTCAGACCATTTTCAGTGCTTGTGATTCATTTTCTGTGAAATTTGTGGTTATAATTTTCACTCTAGAGATGTTTGTAAGGCCTTGTCCTTCTATACTCGTGACTGGTAGTTGTTATGACTAAAAATTGTCATTGCCAGTGGTTGTTTTTGTAGATCATGACAATTACAGAGGGGACTGGAGACGAGTTGGCAGGACTTAGGCTCATAAACAGCTTCTAGTAGACCTCGGTAACACAATATTAGCTTGATCAGGAGGTGAGCAGGTGTTGTGCATTTAAGCTAATGATTGATGTTTTGCATTTACAAAGAAGCATGTCTTCTTTGTTTGAATCCTGCCTATAGAATCTTCAAGTAGTCACTGATCGGGGCTCAGCCTTACTCAGGCTATACTAACAGTGTTGGGTCCTGCTGTGCAGCAGAACACAATAAGTTCTGAAACCTTTTTACTCTTGCCCGTGCCTATCAGTGTAATACTTTATACTTTAAATGTCTCAAAACTCAAACTTTCACAACGAGTTGGCATTGTTGGCAGGATTCCATGTTTGAGAGTTCACTTCGGGGACTCCCAGGGAGGCTTGCAGCAGCACTAATCTGAGATTAGGTGCTACATGTGTCTTGTTTGCGGGGTTTAAGAAAACCTGCCACTAAGCATTGTACCAGCTCCAGTTGTGTTCCGAGTCATGAAGATTTCAGACCTTCATTGAGATTAGGACAACCATGTGAGGATCCTGAGGCATCTAAAGATGTTCCAGCTCCAGTTGGACTCTGCTCCATGAAGTATTCAGGCATACTAAGAGTAGATGCAAACTCCATGTGGCCTTTGAGGACAACAACCTCCTCATTAGTACACAATTGCCAGGCTGTATATTTATAATTACAATCTCCAGTGTGACCCAAAGGAGGATGGTGTTCCCTTTTGAGTCTGGTTCCTCTCAAGGTTTCTTCTTTCATCTAAGGGCGTTTTTCCTCACCACAGTCGCCTCAGTCACCTCAGACTTGTTCATTGGAGATAAATATAAAATATAATATAAAACTTTTTGTATTGTTCCTTATGTTCTATAAAGCCTATTTTGAGTAGGTTGTTAAAAGCACAATACAATTAAAATTAAATTCAAACACTTAAGTTCAAAACCACAGTTTCATGTATCTATAATTTGACATATTGTGTTCAGTGGGCCAAAGAATGTGACTAACATAAGCAGTAGGCTGCACCCCACAGTACCTCCCATCTCCTAGGGGAGGATTGCTCACAGTACACTATAAATGGCATTAATTCCAGAATGAAAGGCTGTCTGAAATCTGAATATGCAAGAACAGGTGCAGATGTAAGCTTACCCTTGATTCTGTCAAAAATCTGCTGGTGCAATTCAGTCAATGCATCATAATCCTGTCTGACCTGAACATTATTAGAAAGGGGATCTCAGATCTGCCTCGTAAGCCAAGAATACCAACTGCCATTTCTGGAGCAATGCCTTTACCCGAATCTGTTTCTTCTCTTGAGAACCCATCAATGGACTGTGAAATAACAGTAAGTGAGCAGACTGACCACAGGCACATTAGTACAAACAACTCTTACAATATACATACATAGAAGATATAAGGTCCTTACATTAACCACAAGTACGTAAGCATTGCCCTGACTATTGCAAACTACTGCAGGGTTAGAGCACAGTAGCATCTTTTGAGCATCTCCTGGGAATGAGAGATACAAGTTATACACAGTGGCCATAGTGTTTTTGAGACATCCCCCCACCCCCCAAAGCAGTTAAATGGTATTCAAATTTGGGGATTGTTTAGGCCACGGGAGATATTGAACATCACTTTCATGTTTCCCAAGTCTTCCAGTGTGTAATGGTGCTTTATCATCCTGATACACTTGCACCACCTTTATCGTGCAATGTTTGAAACACTGTGTGCACATTTTCCTCTCGATTGGTTCGATAGTCCTTGACAGTAACATGCTCATCCAGCAGAAGCAAGGAGCTTTCTGCTACTCCATTCAGCTCAAGGAGAAGCTGCAAGACTTGGCAGAGCTGTACAACGTGTTCCTTCCACGAACTGTCAAGAGGAGAAAGCATCCAGGTACAGAAAGGCATAGCAATCCAGGGTCTCCCTGAGGGCCTTGTTGATGAGGTGCTGGAAGGGCCTCATAGATGAGGTGCAGCCAGGGTGTTCATTAAGCCAAAGGGAATCACCAGGTACTCATAATGCCCTGAAGGAAGTCTTCCACTCATTCCCTGCCTTGATTTGGATCAGGTTGTACACACTGTGGATGTTTAGTTTAGAGAATACCCTGGCCTGTTGCAGGCAGCCAAAATCTGAGTTCATCAGGGGAAGGGGGTGGCAGACCACTCTCCGCTGAACATCGACAGATCATCGGTAGAGATCATCAAGAGCACCAAATTTCTTGGTGGTCACTCAACACTAGCTCCATCACCAAGAAAGCCCGGCAGCATCTCTACTTCCTACGAAGTCTGAGAAAGGCACATCTCCCTACCCCCATCCTGACCATGTTCTACAGAGGCACCATTGATAGAAACTGTACCATCTCAGATCGGAAGACCCAGCCGCAGATAGTGAGGACAGCTGAGAAGATTATAGGAGTCTCTCTTCCCTCTATCATGGACACCACACTCTGCATCCACAAAGCCAACAGCATTGTGGATGACCCCACACACCCCTCACACACATTCTTTACCATTTCACTGTATACTGCAACAGCTATATATGGTTGAAATGACAATAAAAGCTTCTTGAATTGACTCTTTACTCTCTATTGAGTGCCTCCAAATAAAGTTTCAAGCTGCGGGCCAAACCTTCTTCAATAAAATTTCCGGCTGCCTCTGAGTTGACGAAGGCCCAGAGGTTTATAGGCCTACCTCCCCCTAGGAGGAGGAAAAGCTAGGAAATGTGAGGGGTCACATCTTGGACCAGCCCAAGCCCCTCTACCTGGAAGGCCCCCTGCTGTTAAAGGACTTTGGGCCCCGGGGCAGGGACCTGGGGATCTCAGAATGGAATGGGCCATTATGCTAAATTAGGCCCGTGGAACCCAGTTGCATGGGTTCTGATAGAGCCAATTGGGGCTCAGAATAATCGGAATGTGTATAAGCATGCACGTTCATGCCACTTGCCTGTCTCTTGGTTTTGTGTGCCGAAGGGCAATTGTCAATGCATATGGTGAGCTGGTACAAGACTTCCAGTTCTTGTAAAGGGGATTGAGAAGGGGGGATCATCCTTCAGCTCTTCGGAGAGGACCTGCATATAGGCCTCCTGAAGGGCCTGGTCATTCCAGCCTGAGTCAGCAGCCACAGTTCGGAAATCAATGGTGTAGCTGGCTATCAAGCGTGTGTTCTGGCATATAAGAAGCAGGGATGAGGTCAGAGGCCCAATACTGTTTGTGTGTAATTGGGTGGTTGGAGGCTCAGTAGGGGGGCAAACATGTTTCTGGAACTGTAGAAGCGACATGCTCCAAGCTGCTGGCTTGAGGAGCATAACGCGAAGAGCTGTCTACAGCTGGGGCTGCAGTTAAGCCTGGATAAATGATTTGTAAATCATTTATTTGATAAATCACAATGCACATGTGTAAAAGATTCTATATAGTGCAAAATGTAGATCCCATTGCTGTTGAGATTAATTTCTGTACTCTGAATTAATTGCACATGAACTGACTTCATGTATGTAATGCACAGGCTCTGACTCAGATTTTTACAGGATTGCAGCTCCCATTTAAACCACAAAAAATCTTTCAGAGTTTAGACTGGGAGTGAATGGCAACGTTTTGTCTGTGAAAACTGTGACTGATTAGTTTCTTCATACAGAAACAATCATGTCTTGAAGCCGTCATATCAGGCTTCTCCACAAATGCTCCAAGTATTAAATAGATTTCAGTTAGCATGTTCAATACTTGTTTCCTGCATAATTACACTTTAATCCACATCAATTGTAATATTACAATTTCTTTATAGGTCTAGATTAAAAAAATTATTGTGTATGTCTGGTATTTAGTTATTTTGAATAACTACATTATAAATATGTTCATGGAAATAAATATTTATGTTAAATACTTATTTAACAGTATTCACTTTTTGAAGAATTTAGTTTTGTGAACATTGTGTTCATATTTAATTGAGGTCTTGTGGCACATAAATCTGCATAATTACAAGTTTAATTTTTTTAAACCAACTAAGCCAACTAGACCTATTTGTTCCACAGAGGCATGACATCATGTGTATTATGCTGTCACTCAAACTCAGGGGCGTACTCCACTTCTAAATTATAAAACCACTAGGACTGCTTGAGCCTCAAGTCATTTAATCTTTTACATTTACTATTTTACAATGTCATCCAATGTATAAGGTTTTTCTAAAACTCTTTAGACATTAGAGAAATGCTGTATTGATGAACCTGACAGAGTTTAATCAGACTGATCGCTGTGATCATTTCTCCTGTCCAGAGAGATCTGTATCTCCTGCAGTTTATATCTTAATGTACATGTGTTCAGCTGCTGTGGTTCTGCTAACAATGTGTGGAAATATGCTCGTAATCATCTCTGTTCTTCACTTCAAGCAGCTTCACACACCAACAAACATGCTGGTGCTCTCTCTGGCTGTGTCGGATTTCCTTATTGGAGCTTTAGTGATGCCATCAATGTTAATCTGGACAATCGAGTCATGCTGGATTTTTGGGAGAGATTTCTGCACTGTCTTTTCTTTAACTAATAGCTTCCTCACAATCATATCAATCTATGATATCACACTGATTGCTGTGGATCGATATTTGGCTCTCTCAAACCCCTTTCTCTACATGAACAGAGTCTCTGTGAGGATCACTGCTGTTGTAATTATTTTTAACTGGTTTGTGGTGGGAGTCTATGTCTTATTACTCATGTATTTTAATGAAAACTTCTCAATTTCTGTAATGTGTCCTGGAGAATGTTTATTCATTGTGAATGATGTTTGGACTGTAATTGATCTCATATATTCATGTATATTTCCACTTTCTGTCATAATCATATTGTATACTCGAGTTTTTGTGATTGCTAAGAAACATGCCACTGCTATCAGAGAGCTTAATAATCACACACGGCCTAAAACACAGAAAATCACCTCACACTCCATGAAATCTGAGAGAAAAGCAGCTAAAGTCCTCGGTATTTTAGTGTCTGTGTTTCTGGTGTGTTTACTTCCATATTTTATTTACAGTTTAATAGGTGATGTTATTGAACTACAGTCAGAAATAATTCAGAAACTTATTATCCTACTTTATTTTAATTCTACTGTTAATCCAGTTATTTATGCTCTGTTTTATCCGTGGTTCTGGAGGTGTGTTAAATTAATCATCACTCTTCAAATATTTAAAGAAGACTCTGCATTCATCAATGTTCTTTCTTGAAAAGTTTTTTTTTTCACTCCTTCTGATGTTTAGACTCATATACAATAAACTATACATTAAACTGCTTTTACAAATCAAATAATTAGCATTAACATAATATATATGATATATTTACTGTTATATAATAGAAACAGTTGTTTTGCTATCAAATGCAATGTGCTGCAATATTATACATAGGGACAGTGAGATTTTGATTTGTTTCAAAAGCATAAAATAATAGAAAAAATTATATATATAAAAAGACAGATATACTTTTTGATAGGAATGTCAAGAACAGCAAA
The DNA here is from genome assembly GCF_022655615.1 of Tachysurus fulvidraco. Taxonomy (NCBI): domain Eukaryota; kingdom Metazoa; phylum Chordata; class Actinopteri; order Siluriformes; family Bagridae; genus Tachysurus; species Tachysurus fulvidraco. Next base: position 28,345,628 of record NC_062526.1, read on the forward strand.
AGTAAAGTTGTTTGGGCTGAAGACGAAGTTCTTCATGAAATATATTGTATTTTACTTTTATTTTTTTTATTGTATATTAAGATATACTTTGTTTGTTTTTGAACACTTGGATTTATTTAATAATGTGGATAATGATTCTATTCTAAATTACATTTCTGCTGTAGACACCTTTATAAAATAATAAACTGCAAAGCATTTCTTTTTTTAGGCCAGAATTTAAAATATGTTAAGATTGCACTATTCTTTTTAAATCATTCGGTTGTTCATAGATCAGCGTATTTTTTTTATTAATTATTTTGTTGCATCAAACAATGTTTCAGGGGTCACAGAATAGTTCACTCATATTCTACAGTAAATGTCCTTAGTGAATTCATTTAATTCAGTTCTCATTTCATTCATTTTGAATTCACTGCATGCTCTTTAGGCCCTGAGGTAGCAGAATGCTGCAAATCATGATGCAACCGACGCTTTCTCCACCATGTCTTCTGAAATTTGCTTGATCAGGGCATGATTCAGGGCATGGTATAACTTTCTTAAAAGCATTGGACAGTAATTATATAGTGTGTGTTTTATAGGGCAGTGACAGTACATTTAGTCTCTGGATGGGTTTTAGTCCAGTGGTTTACGTATATTTTAAAACTTAGATTGTGAATGTTTAAATAGTGTAAAAGTGTCATGTGAAACATTTGTGTGATATCAAATTTGGTTGAATGGATCTGTCTATTATTAAGACTTGGAAAAGCAAACATGTTATAAGTAATTCAGTGATTCAGGTATCACAAACCTCTTCTTGCAACTAAATTTTTAGGAATTAAATTATAGGAATGAAATGCCAAATGTTTATCGATAATAAAATATATATATTTTTTTTAATGAAACTCAGGTTACGATAGTCTTAGAATCGTCCTGATAGTCCGATCTATCAACCGATAGTCCTTCTCCATGGCCTCACCGAACTCCTCCCAGACCCGAGTTTTCGCCTCCGTAACCACCCGGGCTGAAGCTTGCTTGGCCCTTCGGTACCTATCAGCTGCCTCTGGAGTCCCCCGAGCCAACCAGGCTTGATAGGACTCCTTCTTCAGCTTGACGGCATCCCTTACTTCCGGGGTCCACCACCGGGTTAGGGGACTGCCACCACGACAGGCACCGGAGACCTTACGGCCAGAGCTCCAAGCGGTTTATACCCTTCCCATTCCATTTTAGTAAAAAAAAAAAAAAAAAAAACGGAACAAAAATTTCATTTGCAGTAACAGCTACACAAATTATTTTTGAGGAATAAACAATGATATAGATTCATTATTTTTCCTTACAGTCTGTAGTAAAGACATTTGATCTGCTGTAAACTTTTGTAACATACTATCAGCAGTTCTTTCTTGTTTTTTCAGTTTGTTGTTCATTTTGATAAGTAAACCAGGATATTCTGCTGTTATAAATAACAAACCATCATAAATAAATGAAAGTGATGGTATGAACCAAGGCAGCTAACACTAACTCAGTTACATAATCATTTGTATAATTCAAGGCTTCAATGCCCTCACTCTCCCACTCAAGTCATTGCTCCAGTAAAGACCTGATAAAGCAATTTGTAAGTTTAACCTGGTCTTCACCACAGTCCTTATTGTCAATCAGCCAGACCCAACCAACCCCTTTGTGGTAGTGGTGTATGCCTCTGGAAAAGAAATGGGGGCTGTCCTGTCACAGTGTTTCATGGATTGGCTCAATCGTTCTCCATTTCTCTGAAGCTAATGACTTCTGATTGTAATTATGACTTTGTAATCAAGAACTGCTAGGCATCAAGTTGGCTTTGGAACAGTAGAGACACTGACTGTAGGAGGCTGAACACACATTGATGTGTCTCACAGATCACAAACAAGCCTGCTGATCCCTGTTTTTTGCCAACTTCCTGTTCACCCTGTCCTATCACACTAGCTCTTATAATGCCAAAGCAGATGCTCTTTCCTGCATTCACCTTCTGACCTGGAGTGGAGATATTCGTTAACAATTTGGTAGTGTCACTGTACCAATTCTTTGCAGCAGTTTCCTCACAAGCTGATTGGTCCCAGATACCTGCAGACCAGACTCATAACATGGGCTCACAAATCTGTTGTCACTGGACACCTAAGGGTTAATTGCACTTACCACCATGTCTAAATCAGATCACCACAGAGGGGAAACCCCCTGCTATCAACATTGTGATTGACTCTGGCTCACCACTAATGACCTGCACCAACTGCATCCATTTAAAAACTCACCACAAGGTACACTGGGCCATTCAAAATGAAAAAAAAAAAAATTTAAGTCATAAGTTTGCTCTAATTTCCACATCAATGGCATATTGCTCCACCATTTTATGTCTCCTGGCACAAGTCCATTCTAAACTCTAGATGCAAAGCTGATTGCCTACAGTACATTTAAGCTACAATCTCCACAATACATGTACACTTCCCCGGTACTCACAAACAGGTGATAAGGCCTGAGTATATCGATAAAGAAGAATTTTATCACTTGCATCCGACTCTGCAAATGAATCATGACAATTATACAGTTAAATGTTTAAGGTTTAAGTATTACTTAACACCGTACTTACCACTTTAAATTAGCCTGTCTGCTACATATTTATTTGTATATCATTTATTTGAAAAATCACCATGCACATGTGTAAAAGATTCTTTGTAGTGCAAAATGTAGACCTGCTGCTGTTGGGCAGTATTTACTGCACATGAACTGGCTTCATGTATCTAATGCACAGACCCTGGCTCTGATTTTTTACATGATTAAAACTCTGAATTAAACCACAAAAAAACTTTCAGAGTGCAGACTGGGAGTGAATGTGTCACACTCAATGCAACGCCCGTGCCTCCTGAACGCCGAGAAGCATCTCCAGAATACTAGATCTTCTGGACTACACTTCACAGAATCCAGCTGACACTGATTACACCGCCACCTGTTCCTCATCAGCCACTTTCTATATTAGCTGAACATGTACTTGACATCAGTGCGAAATCTCGATCTGTTTCGGCAATCATTCTGAGCGTTTCTTGTGTTTTTCCAAGTTTCGATTCTGTTTTGTATCCTAGTTTTCTGATTGTTTGCTGCCTGCCGTGACCTTCTGCCCGTCTTACCATTTCTGCCTGCTCTCTGATATTGTGTTTGCCTGTCCTGACTCTGCCTGTTGATTACGAGTTTACGATTAAAGCTGCAAATGGATCACCAGCCGTACGCCTCCTCGTTATAGCTGTTACAGGATGGCACCGTTTTGTCTGTGAAAACTGTGACTGATTAGTTTCTTCATTCAGAAACAGTCAAGTCTTGAAGCCGTCATGTCACATATGCTCCAAGTATTAAATACATTTCAGTTAGCATGTTCAATACTTCTTTCCTGCATCATTACACTTTAATCCACATAGATGTCTGATATGTAGTTCTTTCGAAAAACTACATTATAAATATGTTCATAAAATAAATATTTGTTAAATACTAATTTAACAGTATTCACTTTTTGGAGACTTTGGTTTTGTGAACTTTGTGTTCATATTTAATTGAGGTTTTGTGACATAAATCTGCATAATTAAGTCATTTGTTTATTTTTATCATTATTTTTTATTATTATTATTATTATTATTATTATATATTCATTTCCTTTTTCCCTCTCTTCTGATTCCATACTTCGGTAAAAGCTGCTTTGAGACAATGGGAATTGTTAAAAGTGCTATATAAATAAATTTAATTGAATTGAAATTAATATTTTTGGCATTTCTATACGAGTTACATCATGAGAAGGATTTAAGTGTGAAGCCAAAATGTCTGAGGCCCTCTAGTGACTGAATGCAGTACAATCTTATACCATTCCCATTCCCATTTTAGTAAATAAAAACAAACCAAAAATTTCATTTTCAGTAACAGCTACACAGAACATCAGCAGTTCTTTGTAGTTTTTCCAGTTTGTTGCTCATTGTGAAGCGTGATCTAGCAGGATATCCTGATATTATAAATAACAAACCATCATGAATAAATGGAAGTGATGGCATGAGCCAAGGCAGCTAACACTAACTCAGTTTCATCATAATTTGTTTAATTCAAGGCTTCAATGTGCTCACTCACCCAGACATGTCACTGCTCCAGTAAAGACCTGAGAAAGAAATTTGTAAGCTTAGCCTGATCTTCACCACAGTCCTTATTGTCAGGCAGCCATACCCAACCAAACCCTTTGTGGTAGTGGTGTATGCCTCTGGAAGTGAAAATACGGCTGTCAGGACTCGGCCCAGACTTTGGCCATGTACATTTTTTTACAGCCTTCCCCACCTTTCTGGTTTCCGAGACCTGGGTCTGGCTGAGGTGCGTCGGGGGTGCTGTCAGGACTAAGCCCGGACTATTTTTTGAAGGCCATTTGTTACCAGGTATAATGTCTGGTCACACAGACAGTACCTTTGGTTCCAGAAGACTGCTATGCTACACAAACATCTTCAATAAACACTTTTTCCTTTCACTTGGTCCAGCTTACTTTTCTTTTATGTATTAGAAGCATTCTAGTATGTTAGTGAGTCATCCAGCGAGCCAGTTTTAAGGAAAATGTAACAATACCTAATCAAGTCCATTCTAAAATCTAGATGCAAAGCTGTTTGCCTAGAGTACATCATTGAGTTGAATGTGTTACAGGCCAGAAGAACAATTTTGGGTACCTGCACACACTATACTTGACCCCAACCTGCTCCATGAGATTCATGTAAATCACCCAGAGTGTGTCATCTACCCATTGGGAGACCTTTATACTCATGGCCTCCCTGAGCTACAATCTCCACAATACATGTACTTTTCCCCGGCACTCACAAACAGGTGATAAGGCCTGAGTATATCAATAAAGAAGAATTTTATCACTTGCATCCGACTCTGCAAATGAATCATGACAATTATACAGTTAAGTGTTTAAGTATTATTTAACACTGTACTTACCACTTTAAATGAGCCTGTCTGCTGTTTATTTGTAAATCATTTATTGATAAATCACCATGCACATGTGTAAAAGATTCCTTGTAGTGTAAAAGGTAGACCCAATGCTGTTGGGCAGTATTTACTGCACATAAACTGGCTTCATGTATCTAATTTTGGGGCAAGTCGTGGCCTAATGGTTAGAGAGTCTGACTCGTAATCCTAAGGTTGTGGGTTCGAGTCTCGGGCCGACCACGACAGAGGTGCCCTTGAGCAAGGACCTCCCAACTGCTCCCCGGGTGCCGCAGCATAAATGGCTGCCAATGCTCCGGGTGTGTGTTCACGGTGTGTGTGTGTGTGTGTGTGTGTGTATTCACTGCTGCGTGTGTGCACTTTGGATGGGTCAAATGCAGAGAACGAATTCTGAGTATGGTTCGCCGTACTTGACGTCACTAATGCATTGACTCTGATTTTTGCAACTCCCATTTAAACCACAAAAAATCTTCCAGACTGCAGACTGGGAGTATATGGCACTGTAATGTCTGTGAAAACTGTGACTGATTAGTTTCTTCATACAAAAACAATCATGTCTTGAAGCCGTCATATCAGGCTTCTCCACATATGCTCCAAGTATTAAATACATTTCAGTTAGCATGTTCAATACTACTTTCCTGCATCATTACACTTTATCACACACAGATAAATTTACAAAATTTTGTCTTTTGTATGTCTGATATGTAGTTCATAAAAATAGCACCATTGTAAATATGTATATGAAAATATATTTATATTAAATATTTATTTCCCTGCATTTATTTTTTGAGAACTTTTGTTTTGTGAACTTTGTGTTCATATTTAATTGACGATTTGTGACAAATAAATCTGCATAATTACAGGTTTACTTCTTTAGCCAAATAGACCTATTTGTTCCACAGAGGCATGACATCATGTGTATTATGCTGTCACTCAAACTCAGGGGCGTACTCCACTACTAAATTATAAAACCACTAGGACTGCTTGAGCCTCAAGTCATTTTACAGTTACTATTTTACAATGTCATCCAATGTATAAAGTTTTTCTAAAACTATGTAGACATTAGAGAAATGCTGTATTGATGAACCTGACAGAGTTTAATCAGTCTGATCACTGTGATCATTTCTCCTGTCCAGAGAGATCTGTATCTCCTGCAGTTTATATCTTACTGTACGTGTGTTCAGCTGCTGTGGTTCTGCTAACAGTGTTTGGAAATCTGCTCATCATCATCTCTGTTCTTCACTTCAAGCAGCTTCACACACCAACAAACATGCTGGTGCTCTCTCTGGCTGTGTCAGATTTCCTTGTTGGTGCTTTAGTGATGCCAGCTATGTTAATGTGGGCAATCGAGTCATGCTGGATTTTTGGGAGAGATTTCTGCACTGTCTTTACTTTAGCCAGTAGTTTCCTCACAATCATATCAATCTATGATATCACTCTGATTGCTGTGGATCGATATTTGGCTCTCTCAAACCCCTTTCTCTACATGAACAGAGTCTCTGTGAGGATCACTGCTGTTGTAATTATTTTGGACCGGTTTGTCGTGGGAGTCTATGTCTTATTACTCATGTATTTCACTGAAAACTTCTCAATTTCTGTAATGTGTCCTGGAGAATGTTTAATCCTTGGGAATAAGGTTTGGTATGTAATTGATCTCATATATTCATTTATATTTCCACTTTCTGTCATAATCATATTGTATACTCGAGTTTTTGTGATTGCTAAGAAACATGCCACTGCTATCAGAGAGCTTAATAATCACACACGGCCTAAAACACAGAAAATCACCTCATACTCCATGAAATCTGAGAGAAAAGCAGCTAAAGTCCTCGGTATTTTAGTGTCTGTGTTTCTGGTGTGTTTACTTCCATATTTCATTTATAGTTTATTAGGTGATGTTATTGAACCACAGGAAGAAACAATTCAGAAACTTATTATCCTACTTTATCTTAATTCTACTGTTAATCCAGTTATTTATGCTCTGTTTTATCCGTGGTTCTGGAGGTGTGTTAAATTAATCATCACTCTTCAAATATTTAAAGAAGACTCTGCATTCATCAATGTTCTTTCTTGAAAAGTTTTTTTTTCACTCCTTTTGATGTTTAGACTTATATACAATAAACTATACATTAAACTGCTTTTACAAATCAGATAGTTAGCATTAATATAATATATATGATATATTTACTGTTATATAATAGAAACATTTGTTTTGCTATCACATGCAATGTGCTGCAATATTATACATAGGGATAGTGAGATTTTGATTTGTTTCAAAAGCATAACATAATAGAAAAAATTATATATATATATATATATATATATATATATATATATATATATATATATATATATATATATATATATAAACAAATATACTTTTTAAAAGGAATGTCCTTAATGAATTAATTTAATTCAGTTCTCATTTCATTCTTTTTGAATTCACTGCATGCTCTTTAGGCCCTGAGGCAGCAGAATGCTGCAAATCATGATGCAACCGACGCTTTCTCCACCATGTCTTCTGAAATTTGCTTGATCAGGGCATGATTCAGGGCATGGTATAACTTTCGTAAAAGCATTGGACAGTAATCATATGCTGCGTGTTTTATAGGGTAGTGACCGACTACATTTAGTCTCTGGATGGGTTTTAGTCCAGTGGTTTACGTATATTTTTAAAACTTAGATTGTGAATGTTTAAATAGTGTAAAAGTGTCATGTGAAACATTTGTGTGATATCAAATTTGGTTGAATGGATCTGTCTATTATTAAGACTTGGATGAAAAGCAAACATGTTATAAGTAATTCAGTGATTCAGGTATCACAAACTTATTCTTGCAACTATATTTTTAGGAATTAAAATATAGGAATGAAATGCCAGATGTTTATTGATAATAAAATATATATTTTTTTTTTTTTAATGAAACCCAGGCAACGATAGTCTTAAAATCGTATTTAAATAATTGTAATAGATTTTACACTATTTCATTGTACTCGGTTGTGTAAAATGTCCACTTGATTCAAACGGAAAACGTAGAAAGCACCTTTTTTGCTTCCTCAATTAAAGAAGCTCTGCATTAATCTTTGATATTCCTATTGACTCTATACATGATTTACATCATGACAAGGATTTAAATGTGAAAGCAAAATGTCTGAGGCCTCTAGTGACTGACTGCAGTACAATTTTATACCCTTCCCATTCCATTTTAGTAAAAAAAACAGACCAAAAATTTCATTTGCAGTAACAGCTACACAAATTATTTTTGAGGAATAAACAATGATATAGATTAAATATTTTTCCTTACAGTCTGTAGTAAAGACATTTGATCTGCTGTAAACTTTTGTAACAGACCATCAGCAGTTCTTTGTAGTTTGTTGCTCATTTTGTTCCATAAACCAGGATATTCTGCTATTATAAATAACTAACCATCATGAATAAATGGAAGTGATGGCACAAACTAAGGCAGCTAACACTAACTCAGTTACATAATAATTTGTTTAATTCGAGGCTTCAATGCCCTCACTCTCCCACTCAAGTCATTGCTTCAGTAAAGACCTGATAAAGCAATTTGTAAGTTTAACCTGGTCTTCACCACAGTCCTTATTGTCAGTCAGCCAGACCCAACCAAACCCAAACCCTTTGTGGTAGTGGTGTATGCCTTTGGAAAAGAAATGGGGGCTGTCCTGTCACAGTGTTTCATGGATCGGCTCAATCGTTCTCCATTTCTCTGAAGCTAATGACTTCTGATTGTAATTATGACTTTGTAATCAAGAACTGCTAGGCATCAAGTTGGCTTTGGAACAGTTTGTAGTGTAGGAGGCTGAACACACATTGATGAGTCTCACAGATCACAAACAAACCTGTTATACCTGTTTTTTGCCAACTTCCTGTTCACCCTGTCCTATCACACCAGCTCTTATAATGCCAAAGCAGATGCTCTTATTTATATTAAATATTTATTTCTCTGCATTTATTTTTTGTGAAAACTTTTGTTTTGTGAACTTTGCGATCATATTTAATTGAGGCTTTGTAACACATAAATCTGCATAATTACAGGTTTACTTCTTTTGCCATCTAGACCTATTTGTTCCACAGAGGCATGACATCATGTGTATTATGCTGTCACTCAAACTCAGGGGCGTACTCCACTTCTAAATTATAAAACCACCAAGACTGCCTGAGCCTCAAGTCATTTGATCTTTTACATTTATTATTTTACAATGTCATCCAATCTACATGGTATTTCTTAAACATTAGACATTAGAGAAATGCTGTATTGATGAACCTGACAGAGTTTAATCAGTCAGATGGCTGTGATCATTTCTCCTGTCCAGAGAGATCTGTATCTCCTGCAGTTTATATCTTACTGTACGTGTGTTCAGCTGCTGTGGTTCTGCTAACAGTGTTTGGAAATCTGCTCGTCATCATCTCTGTTCTTCACTTCAAGCAGCTTCACACACCAACAAACATGCTGGTGCTCTCTCTGGCTGTGTCAGATTTCCTTATTGGAGCTTTAGTGATGCCGCCAATGTTAATCTGGACAATCGAGTCATGCTGGATTTTTGGGAGAGATTTCTGCACTGTCTTTTCTTTAACTAATAGCTTCCTCACAATCATATCAATTTATGACATCACACTGATTGCTGTGGATCGATATTTGGCTCTCTCAAACCCCTTTCTCTACATGAACAGAGTCTCTGTGAGGATCACTGCTGTTGTAATTATTTTTAACTGGTGTGTGATGGGAGTCTATGTCTTATTACTCATGTATTTTAATGAAAACTTCTCAATTTCTGTAATGTGTCCTGGAGAATGTTTATTCATTGTGAATCAGGTTTGGTATGTAATTGATCTCATATATTCATTTATATTTCCACTTTCTGTCATAATCATATTGTATACTCGAGTTTTTGTGATTGCTAAGAAACATGTCACTGCTATCAGAGAGCTTAATAATCACACACGGCCTAAAACACAGAAAATCACCTCACACTCCATGAAATCTGAGAGAAAAGCAGCTAAAGTCCTCGGTATTTTAGTGTCTGTGTTTCTCGTGTGTTTACTTCCATATTTTATTTATAGTTTATTAGGGAATGTTATTGAACTACAGTCAGAAATTATTCAGAAACTTCTGATCATTCTTTATCTTAATTCCACCTTAAATCCAGTTATTTATGCTCTGTTTTATCCGTGGTTCAGGAGGTGTGTTAAATTAACTGTAACACTACAAGTATTTCAGACAGACTCTGCATTAATCAGTGTTCTTTCTTGAAAAGGTTTTTTCACTCCTTCTGATGTTTAGATTCATATACAATAAACTATACATTAAACTGCTTTTACAAATCAAATAGTTAGCATTAATATAATATATATGATATATTTACTGTTATATAATAGAAAAATCTGTTTTGCTATCATATGCAATGTGCTCCAATATTATACATAGGGATAGTGAGATTTTGATTTGTTTCAAGATCATAAAATAATATTAATTAATATATATGTAAAGATATACTTTTTAAAAGAAATGTCAAGAACAGCAAAAGTAAAGTTGTTTGGGCCAAAGAAGAAGTTCTTCATGAATTATATTATATTTTAATTTTATTGTATACTTTATATGATATACTTTGTTTGTTTTTGAACACTTGGATTTATTTAATAATGTGGATAATGATTCTATTCTAAATTACATTTCTGCTGTAGACACCTTTATGAAATAATAAAGAAACTGCAAAACATTTCTTTTTTTAAGACAGTCTTTAAAATATGTTAAGATTGCACTATTCTTTTTAAATCATTCGGTTGTTCATATATCAGCATATGTTTATTAATTATCTTGTTGCATCAAACAACGTTTCAGGGGTCACAGAACAGTTCACTCATATTCTACAGTAAATGTCCTTAATGAATTCATTTAATTCAGTTTTCATTTCATTCATTTTGAATTCACTGCATGCTCTTTAGGCCCTGAGGCAGCAGAATGCTGCAAATAATGATGCAACCGACACTTTCTCCACCATGTGTTCTGAAATTTGCTTGATCAGGGCATGATTCAGGGCATGGCATAACTTTCTTAAAAGCATTGGACAGTAATTATATACTGTGTGTTTTATAGGGCAGTGACAGTACATTTAGTCTCTGGATGGGTTTTAGTCCAGTGGTTTACGTATATTTTAAAACTTAGATTGTGAATGTTTAAATAGTGTAAAAGTGTCATGTGAAACACTTGTGTGATATCAAATTTGGTTGAATGGATCTGTCTATTATTAAGACTTGGATGAAAAGCAAACATGTTATAAGTAATTCAGCGATTCAGGTATCACAAACTTATTCTTGCAACTATATTTTTAGGAATAAAATTATAGGAATTAAATGCCAGATGTTCATTGATAATAAAATATATATATATATTTTTTAATGAAACTCGGGTAACGATAGTCTTAGAATCGTATTTAAATCGTTGTAATAGATTTTACACTATTTCATTGTGCTTGGTTGTGTAAAATGTCCACTTGATTCAAACTGAAAACTTAGAAAGCACCCTTTTTGCTTCCTCAATTAAAGAAGCTCTGCATTAATCTTTGATATTCCTATTGACTCTATACATGAGTTACATCAGGACAAGGATTTAAGTGTGAAGCCAAAATGTCTGAGGCCCTCTAGTGACTTGCTCCAGTAAAGACCTGAGAAAGCAATTTGTAAGTATAACCTGGTCTTCACCACAGTCCTTATTGTCAGTCAGCCAGACCCAACCAAACCCATACCCTTTGTGGTAGTGGTGTATGCCTCTGGAAAAGAAATGGGGGCTGTCCTGTCACAGTGATTCATGGATCGGCTCAATCGTTCTCCATTTCTCTGAAGCTAATGACTTCTGATTGTAATTATGACTTTGTAATCAAGAAATGCTAGGCATCAAGTTTGCTTTGGAACAGTTTGTAGTGTAGGAGGCTGAACACACATTGATGTGTCTCACAGATCACAAACAAGCCTGTGATACCTTTTTTTTGCCAACTTCCTGTTCACCCTGTCCTATCACACCAGCTCTTATAATGCCAAAGCAGATGCTCTTTCCTGCATTCACCTTCCGACCTGGAGTGGAGATATTCATTAACTGTACCAATTCCAGACAGCAGTTTCCTCACAAGCTGATTGGTCCCAGATACCTGCAGACCAGACTCATAACATGGGCTCACGCATCTGTTGTCACTGGACACCTAAGGGTTAATTGCACTTACCACCATGTCTAAATCAGATCACCACAGAAGGGAAACCCCCTGCTATCAATGTTGTAATTGAGTCTGGCTCACCACTAATGACCTGCACCAACTGCATCCATTTAAAAACTCACCACAAGATACACTGGGCCCTTCAAAATGAAAAAAAAAATATTAAAGTCATAAGTTTGCTGGACCTTCCACATCAATGGCATGTTGCTCCACCATTTTATGTCTCCTGGCTCAAGTCAATTATAAACTCTTGATGCAAAGCTGATTGCCTAGAGTACATTTAAGCTACAATCTCCACAACACATGTACACTTCCCCGGCACTCACAAACAGGTGATAAGGCCTGAGTATATCGATAAAGAAGAATTTCATCATTTGCATCCGACTCTGCAAATGAATCATGACAATTATACAGTTAAATGTTTAAATATTACTTAACACCGTACTTACCACTTTAAATTAGCCTGTCTGCTACGTATTTATTTGTATATCATTTATTTGATAAATCACCATGCACATGTGTAAAAGATTCTTTGTAGTGCAAAATGTAGACCTGCTGCTGTTGGGCAGTATTTACTGCACATGAACTGGCTTCATGTATCTAATGCACAGACCCTGGCTCTGATTTTTACATGATTGCAACTCCGAATTAAACCACAAAAAATCTTTCAGAGTGCAGACTGGGAGTGAATGTGTCACACTCAATGCAACGCCCGTGCCTCCTGAACTCCGACGCCGAGAAGCATCTCCAGAATACTAGATCTTCTGGACTACACTTCACAGAATCCAGCTGACACTGATTACACCGCCACCTGTTCCTCATCAGCCACTTTCTATATTAGCTGAACATGTACTTGACATCAGTGTGAAGTCTCGATCTGTTTCGGCAATCATTCTGAGCATTTCTTGTGTTTTTCCTAGATCCGGTTTCGATTCTGTTTTGTATCCTAGTTTTCTGATTGTTTGCTGCCTGCCTGACCTTCTGCCCGTCTACCATTTCTGCCTGCTCTCTGATATTGTGTTTTCCTGTCCTGACTCTGCCTGTTTGATTACGAGTTTACGATTAAAGCTGCAAATGGATCACCAGCCTTACGCCTCCTCGTTATAACCGTTACAGGATGGCACCGTTTTGTCTGTGAAAACTGTGACTGATTAGTTTCTTCATTCAGAAACAGTCAAGTCTTGAAGCAGTCATATCATATATGCTCCAAGTATCAAATACATTTCAGTTAGCATGTTCAATACTTCTTTCCTGCATCATTACCTTTTAATCCACATAGATGTCTGATATGTAGTTCTTGCGAAAAACTACATTATAAATATGTTCATAAAATAAATATTTGTTAAATACTAATTTTACAGTATTCACTTTTTGAAGAATTTGGTTTTGTGAACTTTGTGTTCATATTAATTGAGGTTTTGTGACAAATAAATCTGCATTATTAAGTCATTTATTTATTTTTATCATTATTTTTTCTTCTTCTTATTATATATTCATTTCTTTTTTCCCTCTCTTCTGTTTCCGTACTTCGGTAAAAGCTGCTTTGAGACAATGGGAATTGTTAAAAGTGCTATACAAATAAATTAAATTAAGTTGAAATTAATATTTTTGGCATTTCTATACGAGTTACATCATGAGAAGGATTTAAGTGTGAAGCCAAAATGTCTGAGGCCCTCTAGTGACTGACTGCAGTACAATTTTATACCATTCCCATTCCCATTTTAGTAAATAAAAACAAACCAAAAATTTCATTTTCAGCAACAGCTACACAGAACATCAGCAGTTCTTTGTAGTTTTTCCAGTTTGTTGCTCATTGTGAGGCGTGATCTAGCAGGATATCCTGATATTATAAATAACAAACCATCATGAATAAATGGAAGTGATGGCATGAACCAAGGCAGCTAACACTAACTCAGTTTCATCATAATTTGTTTAATTGAAGGCTTCAATGCCCTCACCCACCCACACATGTCATTGCTCCAGTAAAGACCTGAGAAAGCAATTTCTAAGCTTAAACTGGTTATTGTCAGGCAGCCAGTTCCAACCAAACCCTTTGTGGTAGTAGTTTATGCCTCTGGAAGTGAAAATAGGGCTGTCAGGACTCGGCCCAGACTTTGGCCATGTGCATTTTTTTACAGCCTTCCCCACCTTTCTGGTTTCCGAGACCTGGGTCTGGCCGAGGTGCGTCGGGGGTGCTGTCAGGACTCAGCCCGGACTATTTTTTGAAGGCCATTTGTTACCAGGTATAATGTCTGGTCACACAGACAGTACCTTTGGTTTAAGTTCCAGAAGACTGCTATGCTACACAAACATCTTCAATAAACACTTTTTCCTTTAACTTGGTCCAGCTTACTTTTCTTTTATGTATTAGAAGCATTCTAGTACGTTGGTGAGCGATCCAACGAGCCAGTTTGAAGGAAAATGTAACAATACCTAATCAAGTCCATTCTAAAATCTAGATGCAAAGCTGTTTGCCTAGAGTACATCACTGAGTTGTATGTGTTACAGCCAGAAGAACAATTTTGGGTACCTGCACACACTATAGTTGACCCCATCCTGCTCGATGAGATTCATGTAAATCACCCATAGTGTGTCATCTACCCATTGGGAGACCTTTATACTCATGGCCTCCCTGAGCTACAATCTCCACAATACATGTACTTTTCCCCGGCACTCACAAACAGGTGATAAGGCCTGAGTATATCGATAAAGAAGAATTTTATCACTTGCATGTGACTTTGCAAATGAATCATGACAATTATACAGTTAAGTGTTTAAGTATTATTTAACACTGTACTTACCACTTTAAATGAGCCTGTCTGCTGTTTATTTGTAAATCATTTATTGATAAATCACCATGCACATGTGTAAAAGATTCCTTGTAGTGTAAAAGGTAGCCCCAATGCTGTTGGGCAGTATTGACTGCACATGAACTGGCTTCATGTATCTAATTTTGGGGCAAGTCGTAGCCTAATGGTTAGAGAGTCTGACTCGTAATCCCAAGAGTCTCGGGCCGACCACGACAGAGGTGCCCTTGAGCAAGGCACCGAACCTCCCAACTGCTCCCCGGGTGCCGCAGCATAAATGGCTGCACACTGCTCCGGGTGTGTGTTCACGGTGTGTGTGTGTGTGTGTGTGTGTGTGTGTGTGTGTGTGTGTGTGTGTGTGTGTGTGTGTGTGTTCACTGCTGTGTGTGTGCACTTTGGATGGGTCAAATGCAGAGAACGAATTCTGAGTATGGTTCGCCGTACTTAGCCGTATGTCACGTCACTAATGCATTGACTCTGAAAAAATCTTCCAGACTGCAGACTGGGAGTAAATGGCACTGTAATGTCTGTGAAAACTGACTGATTAGTTTCTTCATACAAAAACAGTCATGTCATTTTGTGAACTTTGCGATCATATTTAATTGAGGCTTTGTAATACATAAATCTGCATAATTACAGGTTTACTTCTTTAGCCAAATAGACCTATTTGTTCCACAGAGGCATGACATCATGTGTATTATGCTGTCACTCAAACTCAGGGGCGTACTCCACTTCTAAATTATAAAACCACTAGGACTGCTTGAGCCTCAAGTCAATTGATCTTTTACATTTATTATTTTACAATTTCATCCAATGTATAATGTATTTCTTAAACTCTGAAGACATTAGAGAAATGCTGTATTGATGAACCTGACAGAGTTTAATCAGTCTGATCGCTGTGATCATTTCTCCTGTCCAGAGAGATCTGTATCTCCTGCAGTTTATATCTTACTGTACATGTGTTCAGCTGCTGTGGTTCTGCTAACAGTGTGTGGAAATCTGCTCGTCATCATCTCTGTTCTTCACTTCAAGCAGCTTCACACACCAACAAACATGCTGGTGCTCTCTCTAGCTGTGTCAGATTTCTTTATTGGAGCTTTAGTGATGCCGCCAATGTTAATGTGGACAATCGAGTCATGCTGGATTTTTGGGAGAGATTTCTGCACTGTGTTTTTGTGGATTGGTGGTGTCCTCATGAGCCTGTCTATATACAATATTGTTCTGATTGCTGTAGATCGATATTTGGCTCTCTCAAACCCCTTTCTCTACATGAACAGAGTCTCTGTGAGGATCACTGCTGTTGTAATTATTTTTAACTGGTGTGTGATGGGAGTCTATGTCTTATTACTCATGTATTTTAATGAAAACTTCTCAATTTCTGTAATGTGTCCTGGAGAATGTTTAATCATTGTGAATGATGTTTGGACTGTAATTGATCTCATATATTCATTTATATTTCCACTTTCTGTCATAATCATATTGTATACTCGAGTTTTTGTGATTGCTAAGAAACATGCCACTGCTATCAGAGAGCTTAATAATCACACACGGCCTAAAACACAGAAAATCACCTCACACTCCATGAAATCTGAGAGAAAAGCAGCTAAAGTCCTCGGTATTTTAGTGTCTGTGTTTCTGGTGTGTTTACTTCCATATTTTATTTCTAGCTTATTAGGAAATGTTATTGAACTACAGTCAGAAACATTTCAGAAAGTTTTGATCATTCTTAACTTTAATTCTACTGTTAATCCAGTTATTTATGCTCTGTTTTATCCGTGGTTCTGGAGGTGTGTTAAATTAACTGTAACACTACAAGTATTTCAGACAGACTCTGCATTAATCAATGTTCTTACTTGAAAAGTTTTTTTTTCATTCCTTCTGATGTTTAGACTCATATACAATAAACTATACATTAAACTGCTTTTACAAATTAAATAGTTACCATTAATATAATATATATGAAATATTGGACTGTTATATAATAGAAAAAAATGGATGAATGGATCTGTCTATTATTAAGACTTGGATGAAAAGCAAACATGTTATAAGTAATTCAGTGATTCAGGTATCATAAACTTATTCTTGCAACTATATTTTTAGGAATTAAAATATAGGAATGAAATGCCAGATGTTCATTGATAATAAAATATATATATATATATTTTAATGAAACCCAGGTAACGATAGTCAGAATCGTATTTAAATCGTTGTAATAGATTTTACACTATTTCATTGTGCTCGGTTGTGTAAAATGTCCACTTGATTCAAACGGAAAACTTAGAAAGCACCTTTTTTGCTTCCTCAATTAAAGAAGCTCTGCATTAATCTTTGATATTCCTATTGACTCTATACATGAGTTACATCATGACAAGGATTTAAATGTGATGCCAAAATGTCCGAGGCCTCTTGTGACTGACTGCAGTACAATTTTATACCCTTCCCATTCCATTTTAGTAAAAAAGAAAAAACAGACCAAAAATTTCATTTGCAGTAACAGCTACACAAATTATTTTTGAGGAATAAACAATGATATAGATTAATTATTTTTCCTTACAGTCTGTAGTAAAGACATTTGATCTGCTGTAAACTCTTGTAACATACTATCAGCAGTTCTTTGTAGTTTGTTGCTCATTTTGTTCCATAAACCAGGATATTCTGCTATTATAAATAACTAACCATCATGAATAAATGGAAGTGATGGCACAAACTAAGGCAGCTAACACGAACTCAGTTACATAATAATTTGTATAATTCAAGGCTTCAATGCCCTCACTCTCCCACTCAAGTCATTGCTCCAGTAAAGACCTGAGAAAGCAATTTGTAAGTTTAACCTGGTCTTCACCACAGTCCTTATTGTCAGTCAGCCAGACCCAACCAAACCCATACCCTTTGTGGTAGTGGTGTATGCCTCTGGAAAAGAAATGGGGGCTGTCCTGTCACAGTGTTTCATGGATTGGCTCAATCGTTCTCCATTTCTCTGAAGCTAATGACTTTTGATTGTAATTATGACTTTGTAATCAAGAACTGCTAGGCATCAAGTTGGCTTTGGAACAGTTTGTAGTGTAGGAGGCTGAACACACATTGATGAGTCTCACAGATCACAAACAAACCTGTGATCCCTGTTTTTTTGCCCACTTCCTGTTCACCCTGTCCTATCACACTAGCTCTTATAATGCCAAAGCACATGCTCTTTCCTGCATTCACCTTCCGACCTGGAGTGGAGATATCAATTAACAATTTGGTAGTGTCAATTTGGTAGTGTACCAATTCTAGGCAGCAGTTTCCTCACAAGCTGATTGGTCCCAGATACCTGCAGACCAGACTCATAACATGGGCTCACACATCTGTTGTCACTGGACACCTAAGGGTTAATTGCACTTACCACCATGGCTAAATCAGATCACCACAGGAGGGAAACACCCTGCTATCAATGTTGTGATTGACTCTGGCTCACCACTAATGACCTGCACCAACTGCATCCATTTAAAAACTCTCTACAAGGTAAACTGAGCCCTTCAAAATGAAAAAAATTTTTTTAAAGTCATAAGTTTGCTCTAATTTCCACATCAATGGCATGTTGCTCCACCATTTTATGTCTCCTGGCTCAAGTCCATTATAAACTCTATATGCAAAGCTGATTGCCTAGAGTACATTTGAGCTACAATCTCCACAACACATGTACACTCACAAACAGGTGATAAGGCCTGAGTATATCGATAAAGAAGAATTTTATCACTTGCATCCGACTCTGCAAATGAATCATGACAATTATACAGTTAAATGTTTAAGTATTACTTAACACCGTACTTACCACTTTAAATTAGCCTTTCTGCTTTTAGTTTGTAAATCGTTTATTTGATAAATCACCATGCACATGTGTAAAAGATTCTTTGTAGTGCAAAAGGTAGACCTGCTGCTGTTGGGCAGTATTTACTGCACATGAACTGGCTTCATGTATCTAATGCACAGACCCTGGCTCTGATTTTTACATGATTGCAACTTCAAATTAAACCACAAAAAAACTTTGAGTGCAGACTGGGAGAGAATGGCATCATTTTGTCTGTAAAAACTGTGACTGATTAGTTTCTTCATACAGAAACAGTCATGTCATGAAGCCATCATATGTATTAAATACATTTCAGTTAGCATGTTCAATACTCTCGGGGGCACGGTGGCTTAGTGGTTAGCACGTTCGCCTCACACCTATGATAGGCACAGGGTCCCCATGACCCGAGAAGTTCGGATAAGCGGTAGAAAATGAATGAATGAATGAATGAATGAATGTTCGATACTTCTTTCCTGCATCATTACACTTTATCACACACAGATAGATTTACAAAATTATGTCTTGTGTATGTCTGATATGTAGTTCATAAAAATAGCAACATTGTAAATATGTATATGAAAATATATTTATATTAAAATCTTTTTCCATGCATATATTTTTGTAAGAATTTTTGTTTTGATCTTTGTGTTCATATTTAATTGAGGTTTTGTAACACATATATCTGCATAATAACAGGTTTACTAGACCTATTTGTTCCACAGAGGCATGACATCATATGTATTATGCTGTCACTCAAACTCAGGGGCGTACTCCACTTCTAAATTATAAAACTAGGACTGCTTGAGCCTCAATTCATTTGATCTTTTACATTTACTATTTTACTATGTCATCCAATGTATAATGTATTTCTAAAACTCTGTAGACATTAGAGAAATGCTGTATTGATGAATGTGACAGAGTTTAATCAGTCTGATCGCTGTGATCATTTCTCCTGTACAGAGAGATCTGTATCTCCTGCAGTTTATATCTTACTGTACATGTGTTCAGCTGCTGTGGTTCTGCTAACAGTGTGTGGAAATCTGCTCATCATCATCTCTGTTCTTCACTTCAAGCAGCTTCACACACCAACAAACATGCTGGTGCTCTCTCTGGCTGTATCGGATTTTCTTGTTGGGGCTTTAGTGATGCTGCCAATTTTCATCTGGACGATTGAGTCATGCTGGATGTTTGGGAGAGATTTCTGCATCAGTTTTTTGTTTATTGGTGGTGTCCTCATGACCATATCAATTTATAATGTTGCCCTGATTGCTGTAGATCGGTATTTGGCTCTGTCAAACCCTTTTCTCTATATGAGTTCTATATCTAGGAGGACTATGTGCATTGTGGGTTATTCAAACTGGTGTGTGTGTATTATGTATATGACAGCATTTTATTATTTCAACGGAAGCTTTGAAAATTCTGTAATGTGTCCTGGAGAATGCTTATACATTGTGAATGAGATTTGGACTGTAATTGATCTCATATATTCATTTATATTTCCACTTTCTGTCATAATCATATTGTTTAGTCGAGTTTTTGTAATTGCTAAGAAACATGTCACTGCTATCAGAGAGCATAATAATCACACACGGCCTAAAACACAGAAAATCACCTCACACTCCATGAAATCTGAGAGAAAAGCAGCTAAAGTCCTCGGTATTTTAGTGTCTGTGTTTCTGCTGTGTTTACTTCCATATTGTATTTACAGTTTAATAGGTTATGTTATTGAACTACAGTCAGAAACAATTCAGAAAGTTTTACTCATCATTTGTCTTAATTCCACCATTAATCCAGTTATTTATGCTCTGTTTTATCCGTGGTTCAGGAGGTGTGTTGAATTAATCATAACTCTGCAAATATTCCTGACAGACTCTGAATTTATCAATGTTCTTTCATGAAGTTCTTTCATGAAATTTTGTCACTAATTTTTAGCATGTGGATGACATTTGGTCTGTTATTGATCTTGTAGTAACATTAATATTTCCACTTTCTGTCATAATCACATTGTATACCCGAGTTTTTGTGATTGCTAAGAAACATGCCACTGCTATCAGAGAGCTTAATAATTACACACGGCCTAAAACACAGAAAATCTCCTCATACATGAAATCTGAGAGAAAAGCAGCTAAAGTCCTCGGGATTTTAGTGTCTGTGTTTCTGGTGTGTTTACTTCCATATTTTATTTACAGTTTATTAGGGAACGTTATTGAAATACAGATAGAAACATTGTGGACGGTTTTGGTTGTGGTTCATCTTAATTCCACAATTAATCCAGTTATTTATGCTCTGTTTCATCTGTGATACAGGAGGTGTGTTAAATTAATCAAAATTCTACATATTTATAAATTTTATTATATATAAGCATATATAAGATGTATGCTATTATGCTATTATGTTATTATATATAACCCATTTTTTGCTCTGTATTATATGCAGTATATTATAGAGTATAATAAATTATATATTTGTGGTGGAGATTAAATAAATTAATTTATTTATTTATTCATTCAAAGTTCAGATAAGCGGTAGAAGATGAGTGACTAAGTGAGATTTATTTATTTAATATCTCCTGTAGTAACCTTTATGGAATAAAGAAGCAGTCATACCATTGAGTCAGAAAGGACAGTTTTATTGGTTTATTAATCAATTAGCTGCACTCACGCATCACAGGCAACTAGAAATTTCCCTAAACCATTCATGAACACACAAAACACAGAACAAAAAGGAGAATATAATGGAAACCAAAAAGAACACAGCGTATCAGCAACACCTGGACGAGACGCACACATGAAGCGCAGTTCGATACAAAACGTCTTCAAAAAGAGCTTCCCTCAAGTGTGTGCCACGCTCACTGAAAGCTAAGCCAGGGGTAGTGGCCGTGGCCTGCCGACTGGAGTTCTGCGTGGAAATAGTGCAAACTCAGCCCCCCACTTTGCACGTTACTCTCCCCTTTTATCTCCACCCGATTATGAATGACCGCAGGTGTGCAGGGGTGGAGCCTAACCTGGGAGGAAAAAAAAAGGAAGAGACCAAGTCAATATAAATTGAAAACACCACACTAATGTAAGAATAAAGGCTTAGGCCGTAACAATACTAAGACAGAAAATATTCAATTTAATTGTTATTTTTTATTATTAAAATTTTACTTTATCATACTCAGTGCAGTCAGTGGCTCTGGTTAGAAATGAAGCTGGTGAAGTTACAACACACACACGCTGGGTCACAGGTTGCAAACCATTGAAAGCTAAATCCTTCGATGTACGATGGTGAACTCGGGAAAATACTGGTAGAAAAGATAGTATCAGGTTAGTATATACAGCATATAATTGCAGCTAGCATTTATGGGACCAGACAGTGTGTTTGAGAGCATCATTTATGTGGTGAGGCGATGAGGGGTGCCAGATGATGGTGATTAGAATTTGGGTGATGAGGATCTGGTGTGCTGTGTGAGGGGAGAAGCTGGCAAATACGTGAAAGTACCCCACTGAGGGTTCTTCACCAGGTCCTGTGAGGGGAGAAGGAACCGGGGACTCAGCTTTTTTGCAGGGGAGGCGAAGGCAGATGTTCTTTGTAGACAGCCAGACTTTGTCCCTGACCTTGATGTTGGGTGTCAGGGCATGATGACATGCTGGCACCTGACAGCCTCCTGCAGGTGATGGTGAGCTAAGTCCCATACCCTCTAGCTCTCTTGGAACCAGTGCTGAACAGAAGGGACTTCTGATGTTTCTTCCATCCAGCAGAACATAGGAGGTTGGTAGCCGAGCACACAATGGAAAGGTGTTAAGCTGGTTGCTTGCTGATGTAGTAAGTTCTGTGCGTACTCAGCCCAAGGGAGGAACTGGCTCCAAGAACTCTGGTGGTTATGGCAGAAGGTTTGGAGGAAACGGCCAACTTCTTGGATCTTGCGTTCAGTTTGGCCATTGGACTACGGGTGGTATCCCAAGGATAGACTTATGGTCACATCCAGGAGTTTAAAAAAGGATTTCCATACCCTGGAAATAAACTGAGGACCTCTGTCAGACACAATATCTTGGGGTATGCCGAAATATTGAAACACATCCTGAAATAACAGTTCTGCACTTTCCATGGCCATGCGCAGGCCCTTAAGGGGTATGAGTCTTAGCATTTTGGAAAAGCGGGCTTCTACCAAAAAAATGCAGTTGTTACCTTGTGAGACTGGGAGATCTGTAGCGAAATCTTCTCCCAGATGTGACCAGGGACAACAAGGAATAGGTTGAGGATGAAGTTTTCCACTGGGATGATGATGTGGTGTTTTTGCCATCGCACAATCCTTGCACCCACTTTTGAACCTTCTGATGTTCTGAGCCATGTTGGGCCACCAGAAGCGATGTTTAAGCAGCAAGAGGGTTTGTTGTATGCCGGGGTGACAATGCCTGGAGAGGTATGTGCCTTAATAATCAAAGGTATATGGTGAAGTAATACCAAATACCTCCTGGAAATAGACGGCCGGTAGGTCGGTGGGCGTGCCGGACCATGGGAAGAGGGGAGGCTGGAAGCCCAGGACACACTGAAAGGGAGTCAGGCCGGTGGCGGGTTTGATGAGGGAGTTTTGTGCATACTCTGCCCACATCAGATATTTGCTCCACTTCGTCTGATTATTTTGGCAGTATGAGTGGAGGAAGCGGATGATCTCCTGGTTTAACCACTCCGTCTGTCCGTTCGCATGTGGGTGATGCCCCGAGGTGAGGCTGACGTTGACGTTCAGTCGTTTGAAGAAAGCGGACCAGACTCGAGAAGTGAACTGGGGACCTCGGTCCGAAACAACGTCTTCAGGCAGTCCATAGTAACGGAAGACAGAATCGCACAGCATCTCTGCTGTCTCAAATGCTGTAGGAAGCTTGGGTAGTGGAACCAGGTGGCAGGCTTTCAAGAATCGGTCGGTGATGGTGAGAATGACTGTGTAATTTTTTGATCGGGGCAGGTCGGTGATGAAGTCCAGAGTCCTGCGGGAAGTTAGTAAGGGACCTTTGAAGTGTTGTAGATCCCACAGCTCCGCACAAAATCCCGTATGTCCGTAGACAACGACGGCCACCAGAACTGGTTTTGGGCCAGGTGGATTGTCCCTGCAATGCCGGGTTGGCCGGAACTAGGGTTGGCGTGTAGGAGCTCTAGGAGAGTGTTGCGCAGGCTCTCAGGCACATAGATCCTTTCTGGAGGACACTCGGTAGGCGGCGGCATCTGCATGTTGGTCTGGGAGATCTGTGTCAGGATGTCCCACTGGATCGGAGAGAGGATCCGGGTCTCGGGGATGATGGGTTCAGGCAGTACATCCTGGTTCACCTCTCGGTGCACACATGACAGTGCATCAGCTTTAGCATTCTTGCTTCCTGGACGGTAGGTCACAGAGAACTGAAAGCGTGTGAAGAACATAGCCCATCTTGCTTGATGGGGGTTCATGCGCTTGGCAGCACGGAGATATTCCAGGTTTCTGTGGTCGGTCAAGACTGTTAACGGTTGTTGCGCGCCCTCCAGCCAGTGCCTCCACTCCTCAAATGCTGCTTTCATGGCTAACAGCTCACGGTCTCCCACGTCGTAATTGTGCTCCGTGGGAGATAACTTGCGGAAGTACGCACATGGTAACATTTTGTTGGCCGGCCCCTGGTGCTGAGACAGGACGGCTCCAACTCCTGTGTTGGAGGAATCCACCTCCACTATAAACGGTTCATATTGGGGGGGTGAAGGATGGGTGCCGAGGTGAAGCTCTTCTTCATGTGTTGGAATGCCGCAACGCCTCCGGTGACCATGTGAGACGGCTGGGGCTTTCTTGGTCATGGATGTGAGCGATGCTGCGATAGTGCTGAATCCGCGGATGAAGCGACAGTAAAAGTTTGCGAACCCCAGGAAGCGTTGCAGTTCCTTGATGGTCTGTGGTCACGACCATTGTAGTACCACCTGTACCTTCATGTCGTCCATGGCTACCCACTTGGCCGAAATGATGTAGCCCAGGAATGGCGTCAAGGTTCTGTGAAACTCACACTTTTCTGCCTTGGCGTATAGTCGGTGCTGGGTCAGACACTCCAGCACCGCCCTCACGTGCTGAACGTGCTCCTTCAGGTTTTCAGAGTAGATAAGGATGTCGTCGATATAGACGGTCACCCAACGGTCTAGCATGTCACGGAACACATTGTTGATGATGTGGAAGCAGAAGAGGGTACCGGAACTTCACCGTGAGGTCGTTTAAGGCTCTGTAGTCAATACATGGCCGTACGACCCCGTCCTTCTTTTTCACAAAGAAAAAGCCCGATGACGCTGGGCCGGATGAACCCCTTCTTCAACTCCTCCTCGATATACTGGTTCATGGCCGCCGACTCTGGTTGTGACAGAGGGAAGATTCTCCCTCTGGGTGGTGTGGCACCCGGCTGGAGCTCGATGGCGCAGTCACAGGCATGATGTGGTGGCAGTTCGGTTGCTTTGGCTTTGCTGAATGCTTCTGCAAGGTCCTGGTAATAGGCCAGGTAGGTCGGTTGTCATGGTGTTAAGCTGGAGTGGACTCTCTGTGGGGCGGTGGTGCTGGGTGCATGTGCTGCCCCAGCTCAAAATTCATAGCCCAGGCCAGGAGATGACTGGGTTGTGGAGCTTGAGCCATGGTAGTCCAAGAATGAGGGCATGTCAGGGAGAGTGGATGATGTGGAAGTGGATCTGCTCGTGATGATGGGCCCCTACTTGTAGGCTGAGGTCCCTTGTCATACGGGTGTCACCGGTAGCAGAGTGATCAAAGACAGCGCGGATTTGTGCAAGGAAGTGTTCAAAGGTCAGGAAGGCAGCTACGTCTTCTTTCCATATCGCGGTGGCCAAATCCAACGCCTTGCCGGTGAGGAGCGCGCACACAAGGGCGACGCGGCTGGCTTCTGTCGGATATATAGCGGGCTGTTGTGCCACGGAGAGCGAGTATTGCATAAGAAATCCCTTACACCTCCTGGGTCTCCGTTGAACTTCTCCGGGAAGGCGAGGCGAGGACTGGCGGCATACACGACGGCTGTGGGCGGCATCGTCGGACGTTGAGGGCTCTGTGCGCCGGCGTTCTTCTCAGGCTCTGCAACACCGTGGCGAGCTCATCGGTGAGTGCGGTGAGTTGCGTTAGCTGCTGGTGTCGTTCCGCGGGCTGATGCGCTTGATCGCAAAGCTGAGGATCGTTCGGTGGCGAAGTCTTCTGTAACGGAGAGTAGTAAGGCATAAAGACAAACTCGTAGTCGTACAGGCAAGGACAGGGCAAGTAAACACTATATCAGACAGTAGGCAGAAATCGGAAACATAAGACAGGCAGAAAGGTCAGGGCAGGCAGCAAACAATCACAAAATGAAAACACAGAAGCAGAAACCGAAACCAGAACAGAGAAAACACAGGAATTGCTCAGAATGATTGCCGGAACAGATCAAGACTTCGCAATGGTGTCAAGTTCACGTTCAGTCTTTTTAGGAAGTGGTTGAAGGGAACAGGTGGTGGAGCAATCAGAGTCAGTGGTGGATTCTGGGAGGTGTAGTCTGGGAAAGCTAGTATTCTGGAGAGGCTTCTTCAGGTGTTGGTGTGCAGTGGGTGTGGGCGGTGCGCTGACCATGACACAAAGCATCTGCTCGGATGTAAGAGCACAGCCGTGATGGCTGATGTTTCTGATGTAAGGATGGATGAGATTATGGATGCATCTTATCGACTGTAAAGAAAAACGGTACCACTCAAATAAAAATGCATAGGGATATAACAGAACATGCACTCTCGACCTCAAAATTCTCTCCTGATGTAAATGTAACTCCCTACAAATTAATACAGTCTCTTCATCAACAGTATCGTCCATAAAAGGTCATGCCATTTCATTCCCTTTGATGCTCTCTGCATAACTGAAATTTGTGCAATAAATGAGGTGTTTGAACATTGGTTCCTCTTTTAAAAAAAAAGGGGGAGGACACCGAAAGAAACTCTCGGTTTACCGAAGAAAACCTGCTCCAGACCAGGATAGGTTCACAGAGTAAGTTACTATGGTAACTGAGTTCAAGTTACCTCTCTTTGAGGGACAGGCTGGACTAAACCAGCTTTCTCGGGCTTAACATACCTCCCATTCTGAAATGGAAAACCCAGAGTTTCCCTCATTTCAGGGTTAACATACTCAGAGTTTTCACTTAACCTCCTTTCTGAAACAGGCCCCTGGTCATTTGAGAGTTGTTTTGAGGCCTCCATGATGCCACTCTTCAGAGGAGAGTCAAAGAGAACAACGACTTGCAATTGGCCACCTTAAATACCTTTTCTCATGATTGGATGCGCCTGTCTATTAAGTTCAAGGTTTAATAAGCTCACCAAACCAATTGTCTGTTCCAATTATTCATTGCAAAGTAGTTACAGGTATTCAAATCAACAAAATTATAATTCACCATGCACATGTGTAAAAGATTCTTTGTAGTGCAAAAGGTAGACCTGCTGCTGTTGGGCAGTAGTTACTGTACTGCACATGAACTGGCTTCACGTATATAATGCACAGACTCTGACTTTTACATAGTGAATCGCAGCATTTTGTCTGTGAAAACTGTGACTGATTAGTTTCTTCATTCAGAAACAGTCATGTCTTGAAGCCATCATATCAGGCTTCTCCACATATGCTGCAAGTATTATACATTTCAGTTAGCATGTTCAATACTTGTTTTCTGCATCATTACACTTTATCACACACAGATAGGAACATTACAATTTCTTTAGAGGTCTAGATTTACAAAATTATTCTGTATGTCTGATCTGCAGTTCATATAAATAGCAACATTATAAATATGTATGAAAATATGAAAATATATTTATATTAAAACTTATTTCTCTGCATTTATTTTTTGTGAGATCTTTTGTTTTGTGAACTTTGTGTTCATATTTAATTGAGAATTTGTGACTCCATAAATCTGCATCATGTGTATTATGCTGTCACTCAAACTCAGGGGCGTACTCCACTTCTAAATTATAAAACCACTAGGACTGCTTGAGCCTCAAGTCATTTGATCTTTTACATTTACTATTTTACAATGTTATCTAATGTATAAGGTATTTCTAAAACTATGTAGACATTAGACAAATGCTGTATTGATGAACCTGACAGAGCTTAATCAGTCTGATGGCTGTGATCATTTCTCCTGTCCAGAGAGATCTGTATCTCCTGCAGTTTATATCTTACTGTACGTGTGTTCAGCTGCTGTGGTTCTGCTAACAGTGTGTGGAAATCTGCTCGACATCATCTCTGTTCTTCACTTCAAGCAGCTTCACACACCAACAAACATGCTGCTGCTCTCTCTGGCTGTGTCAGATTTCCTTGTTGGTGCTTTAGTGATGCCAGCTATGTTAATCTGGACGATTGAGTCATGCTGGATTTTTGGAAGACATTTGTGCATCAGCTTTTTGTTTATTGCTGGTATCATCATGACCATATCAATTTATAATGTTGCCCTGATCGCTGTAGATCGGTATTTGGCTCTGTCAAACCCTTTTCTCTACATGAGTTCTATATCTAGGAGGACTATGTGCATTGTGGTTTATTCTAACTGGTGTGTGTGCATTATGTATATGACAGCATTTTATTATTTCAATGGAAACTTTGAAAATTCTGTAATGTGTCCTGGAGAATGCTTATACATTGTGAGTGAAGTTTTTTCTGTAATTGATATCATATATTCATTTATATTTCCACTTTCTGTCATAATCATATTGTATACTCGAGTTTTTGTGATTGCTAAGAAACATGCCACTGCTATCAGAGAGCTTAATAATCACACACGGCCTAAAACACAGAAAATCACCTCACACTCCATGAAATCTGAGAGAAAAGCAGCTAAAGTCCTCGGTATTTTAGTGTCTGTGTTTCTGGTGTGTTTACTTCCATATTTTATTTACAGTTTATTAGGGAATGTTATTGAACTACAGATGGAAACATTGCTGAAGGTTTTGGTTGTGGTTCATCTTAATTCCACCATTAATCCAGTTATTTATGCTCTGTTTTATCCGTGGTTCAGGAGGTGTGTTAAATTAATCATAACTTTACAAATTTTCCTAACCGACTCTTATTTAATTAATATTCTTTCATGAATTAACTTTTGTCATATTTTTTTTGCATAACCCCAAAATATTTTATTAAATGACATATGTATATAAGAATATATTGGACATATTTTATTATGCTATTATGTTATATTATAACCAGTTTTTTTGTTCTGTATTATGTGCAGTATATAATAGAGTATAATTAATTATATAATTGTGGTGGAGATTAAATTTTATTAATTAATTAATTTATTTTTGAATATAAAAAAAGTCTCCTGTTGTAACCTTTATACTGTAGCATAAAGAAGCAGTCATAACATTTTTCAGTTCTTGTGATTAATTTTCTGTTAAATGAAAGCTTTTGGATACAAAGACACATTTTACTTTTATAATTATTTAATGGTAAATAAATAAGTTAATGTAAACATGTTTATGAACAAATTTAATAATATCTTTTTTTAATGTAGCACCTCACATACATTTAGAATATGGCTCAAAGTATATAGCTGATAAATAACAGACTAACAAAGCCTGGTGTTTATTACTAAATGGTTCCTGATAAATTCAAGTGTGACTGAGATGAGATTCAGAAAAAGAAGAGATAATATACTAAGACAGAAAATATTCAATTAAATTTTTATTATTAAAATTTTACTGTATCATACTCAGTGCAGTCAGTGGCACTGGTTAGAAATGACACATTCCCATGTGACTCTCACCAGCAGTTTACCTACACTCTGGGCACCCACGGATGATGCCAATATTGTGCCACCCTCAATGGAGGCAGACATGAGGTAAAATCACAGAGTTTATTGCAAAGTAGATGTAAAAGAAATTAATAGTAGAGGATTAGTCCAGGTGAAGTTGCAAAACACACACACGCTGGGTCACAGGTTGCAAACCATTGAAAGCTAAATCCTTCAATGTACGATGGTGAACTTGGGAAACTACTGGATGTTCTTTGTAGACAGCCAGACTTTGTCCCTGACCTTGATGTTGGGTGTCGGGGCATGACAAACATCCGCCTGCTGTTGCTGGCGCCTGACAACCTCCTGCAGGTGATGGTGAGCTGAGTTCCATACCCTCTAGCTCTCTTGGAACCAGTGCTGAACAGAAGGGACTTCTGATGTTTCTTTTGTCCAGCAGAACATAGGAGGTTGGTAGCCGAGCACACACTGGAAAGGTGTTAAGCCGGGTGCTTGCTGATGTAGTGAGTTCTGTGAGTACTCAGCCCAAGGGAGGAACTGGCTCCAAGAACTCTGGTGGTTATGGCAGTAGGTTTGGAGGAAACGGCCAACTTCTTGGATCTTGGATCTTTCGTTCAGTTTAGCCATTGGACTGCGGGTGGTATCCCAAGGATAGACTTATGGTCACATCCAGGAGTTTAAAAAAGGATTTCCATAACCTGGAAATATACTGAGGACCTCTGTCAGACACAATATCTTGGGGTATGCCGAAATATCTAAACACATCCTGAAATAACAGTTTCTGCACTTTCCATGGCCGTGGGCAGACCCTTAAGGGGTATGAGTCTTAGCATTTTGGAAAAGTGGGCTTCTACCAAAAAAATGCAGTTGTTACCTTGTGAGACTGGGAGGTCTGTAGCGAAATCTTCTCCAAGATGTGACCAGGGACGACGAGGAATAGGTTGAGGATGAAGTTTTCCACTGGGATGATGATGTGGTGTTTTTGCCATCACACAATCCTTGCACCCACTTTCGAACGTTCTGATGTTCTGAGCCATGTTGGGCCACCAGAAGTGATGTTTAAGCAGCAAGAGGGTTTGTTGTATGCTGGGGTGACAATGCCTGGAGAGGTATGTGCCTTAGTAATCAAGGGTATACGGTGAAGTAATACCAAATACCTCTTGGAAATAGGCAGTGAATTCCTTAATTGAGTACAAAAAGGATCCGTCTTCATGCCAGATTGATTTGGCCCAAAGGAGAGCCTTTCTGGTGAGTAGTGATATTATGAACGAAATCTTGCTGCATAATGAGATGGTTGCATTTCAAAGAGTAGCAAGCATTGGAGAAGAAATCCCTTACACTCTTTCACAACAGCAGAGTAGGTTGATGGATCTGATCGGATCTCAGCATGTCTGGAAGAAATATCATCATAGTTGATTGCTCATCAGTTAAAGTTCAATCCTAGCAAAACTGGACTGCTGTTCATCCCAGGTGATTCATCCCCAGGTCATGTTCTTGCTATATCCCTGCACAACTATCTGATCTCCCCTCAGCCACAGCTCGCAACCTTGGGGTAACCATTGACAATCAATTGTATTTTTCCTCTCATGTTGCTAATGTGATTTGCTCATTTCGCTTTCTTCTCTACAACATTAGAAGGATTCGGCCATTTTTGTCCACACAGGCTGCTCAGGTACTTGTTCAGTCTCTTGTCATTTCAAGACTGGATTACTGCAACGCACTGCGGGCGGGTTTAACTACGAACGCAATCTATCCTCTGCAAATGATCCAAAATGCAGCTGCATGGCTTGTTTTCAACTTGCTAATGTTCTCGCATACCACCCTGCTGCTGCAATCCCTCCACTGGATTCTGGTAGCTGCATGCATCAGATTCAAAACACTGATGCTGGCCTACAAAGCCAAAAATGGACCAGCTCCCTGTTACCTCAAAGCCCTCATCACTCCTCACACCCTCTGATCTACCAGCACTGCTCGACTGGTTCCACAATCTCCGGACAGCTGAGTCACTGTCTATTTTCAAACGGCGGTTGAAGACCTACTTATTCAGGAAACACTTCAACTAGCACTTCTTTCCCTATCTTTTGCATTTATGGAAAAAAACAACAACAACAACAAAAAAAATTGACACTTTTTAATGAACAATGAAACTTGAACAATGTTTTAAACTCATGGTATCTTAAGTATGTAACCTATTGAACCAGCATTAATGTATCCAATGATAGAGATTTAATCAATTATGTACTTCGCTCTGGATAAGGGTGTCTGTCAAATGCTGTAAATGTAAAAAAATCACAGAGTTTATTGTGAAGTAGATGTAAATGAAATGAATAGTAGATTATTAGTCCAGGTGAAGTTCCAAAACACACACATGGCGACAAAAATGACAAACTCAGGAAACTACTGGTAGAAAAGTCAGGTTGTTAGATACAGCATATAATTGTAGCTAGCATTTACGAGACCGGACAGTGTGTGTGTGTTTGAGAGCACCTTATGTGGTGAGGGGAAGTGTGCCAAGTGACGGTGATTAGAATTCATTTCATGAGGATCTGGTGTGAGGGGAGAACCTGGCAAATCCCTGAGCCTGAATTCTAGAAGGCCAATGGCTAAGGGAATTCAAGTCAAGTCAAGTCAAGTCACCTTTATTGTCACATCACCACGGCACATGTGCCTTGGTGAGTGAAATTCTTGGGAGCGAGCTCCAGACATTGCAGAACCATTTACATACAGTAGTAACATAACATAAACATAAATAGAACAGTTTACAGACAGGTTAGAAAAAATGTGCAAAATGCTCCGTATCATTGAAACACAGTGTACTGCTAGACATATATATAACCATACATATACATATATATATATATATATATATATATATATATATATATATATATATATACATATATATATATATATATATATATATAAGGTATTATACACATGTAATATTATGTAACATGTTAAGGTGCAATGGGCTGTACAGATACAGAAATGTCCTGTGGTACCGATAGCTTATTTTCAGATAGATTGTTATTTTAGATTAGATGCAGTGTGTGTGTATAGTCCTATGTGTATTGATGCAGTACGAATACCGTGTGCGTGTGTGCATGTGTGTATAGTCCGGTGTTGAACTGCTTGAATATGCTGTGTGCTGTGTTATTTATGGCTGCTAATTAGTCTGATGGCCTGAGAGAAAAAGCTATCCCTCAGTCGACTAGTGCGGGATCGGATGCTGCGGAGACGTCTTCCTGAAGGGAGCAGAGAGAGCAGTCTGTGGGATGGGTGGCTGGAGTCATTAATGATCCTCCGAGCTTTCCTTATGCACCGCCTGTTGTAGATGTCCTGGAGGGAGGGAAGCTCACCTCCAACAATGTGGCTGGCAGTTTGCACGACCCTTTCCAGAGGCTTACGGTTGCCAACGGTGCTGTTTCCAAACCAAGCGGTGATGCAGCCCGTCAGGATGCTCTCTATAGTGCAGGTGTAGAATGTTCCGAGGATGCTGGGGCTCATTCCAAACTTCCTCAGCCGTCTCAGGAAGAAGAAGCGTTGATGTGCCTTCTTCAGCACTGTGTCGGTGTGTGTGGACCAGGTGAGATCCTCACTGATGTTGACACCCAGAAACTTAAAGCTGCTCACACGCTCCACAGGTGTCTTGTCGATGGAGAATGGGTCTGTGTTCTCTGCTCTGTCTCCTGAAATCAACCACCAGCTCCTTGGTCTTGTCAATGTTTAGTGAGAGGTGGTTCTTTCAACACCATTTGGTCAGGGTGCTCACCTCTTCTCTGTAGGCCATCTCATCGTTGTCGGTGATCAGGCCTATCACCGTTGTATCATCAGCAAATTTGACGATGACGTTGGAGCTGTGTGTAGCTGTACAGTCGTGTGTATACAGGGATTACAGGAGTGGGCTGAGGACACAGCCCTGAGGAGCACCGGTGTTGAGGATTAGAGGGGATGAAGTATTGCTACCCATTCTCACCACCTGACTTCTGCCTGTCAGAAAGTCCAGAATCCAGTTGCACAGAGATCTGTTTAGTCCCAGAGTCTGAAGCTTCGCTACAAGTGTGGCAGGCACTATTGTGTTAAATGCTGAGCTGTAGTCCACAAACAGCATTCTCACATAGGTGTTCTTATTTTCCAGGTGAGAGAGAGCAGTGTGTAGGGTGAAAGCAATAGCATCATCTGTGGAACGGTTGCTGCTGTATGCGAACTGTAGCGGATCAAGAGAGGCAGGCAGCACAGAGCAGATGTAATCTCTGATGAGTCTCTCAAAGCACTTGCTGAAGATGGGTGTGAGAGCAACTGGCCTCCAGTCATTTAGGCATGTGATTTTATTTTTCTTTGGTATGGGTACTATGGTGGATTTTTTGAAACATGATGGAACCACAGACAGACACAGGGAGAGGTTGAAAATGTCTGTGAACACACCGGCCAGTTGGGATGCGCATGCGGGGAGCACACGGCCTGGGATGCCGTCAGGACCCGCAGCCTTGCGGATGTTTACTCGTCGGAAGGATCGGGTTACATCCGCGACAGAGACAGAGAGCGCACTCACATCTTCTGCAGCAGCCACGGGAGCGCTCTCTGTGTTGGCGGGGTTGTGAGCCTCGAAACGAGCATAAAAGTTATTTAGCTCATCCGGTAGAGAGGCGGCAATGTTCACAGTTGCTGGTTTGCTCCCTTTAAAGTCCATGATGTTGTTGATGCCCTGCCACATGCTTCTTGCATTGTTGGTGTTGAAATGTTCTTCAACTTTGTTTTTGTATTGTCTTTTTTGCGGCTTTGATGGTTTTCCTGAGATCGTAGCTGGCTTGTTTGCGATCGTCAGGATTCCCGGATTTAAATGCAGACGTCCGCGCTGACAAGGCCACTCGAACATCGCTATTAATCCACGGTTTTTGGTTGGGGTAGACGCGGATTGTTTTTGTCGGCACAACATCTTCTACACACTTCCTGATGAAACACGTGACAGAATCTGAGTACGCCTCTATGTCGTCATCAGACGCTGCCCGGAACATGTTCCAGTCCACGTGATCAAAACAGTCCTGTAGTATAGCATCTGATTGGTCCGACCAGCATTGGATTGTCCTGAGGGCGGGTGCTTCCCGTTTCAGTTTCTGCCTATAAGCAGGCAGGAGCAGAATGGACGAGTGGTCCGATTTGCCGAGAGGTGGGCGGGGGAGGGATTTGTAAGCATCCCGGAAGAGAGAGTAGCAGTGGTCCAGTATACGGTCACCACGTGTGTTGATGGTGATGTGTTGGAGGTATTTTGGAGCTATTGTTCTGAAGTTGGCTTTGTTAAAGTCTCCTGTTACAATAAACACTGCATCTGGGTGCGCGGTTTCCTGCTCACTTATATTCCCATACAGTTCCTTGAGTGCCTGGTCTGTGTTAGCTTGAGGAGGAATATAAACAGCTGTGATAATGACCGCTGTA
The DNA here is from genome assembly GCF_022655615.1 of Tachysurus fulvidraco. Classification (NCBI taxonomy): domain Eukaryota; kingdom Metazoa; phylum Chordata; class Actinopteri; order Siluriformes; family Bagridae; genus Tachysurus; species Tachysurus fulvidraco. The sequence goes on from NC_062526.1 coordinate 28,380,607, forward strand.
AATTCCCTCGGTAGCCAGAATGGTCGACACAGAAGCATAAGAAATTCCAGATCAGGGGAGCAGAAGGATTTAATAGAGTGTAGGTTCCTTTCATCACACCACGAGTTGTTGATAAAAAAACAAACACCTCCGCCTCTGCTTTTCCCTGTGAGCTCTTTCGTCCTGTCCGAGCGGTGCACGGAGAACCCCGTGAGCTCGATGGCTGTCTGGAACCTCCACAGACATCCAGGTTTCTGTGAGGCAAATAATGCAGCAGTCCCTCGTTTCTCGTTGGTAGGAGATACGTGCCCGTAGTTCACAGAGTTTGTTGTCTAGTGACTGAACATTAGCCAGCAAAATGGTTGGGAGAGGAGGTCGGAGGGGATGACGTCTGAGTCTAACAAGGACGCCGGCTCTCTTCCGGCGGCGTTTCCTCGATCGCGTTCGTGCGGCACAGACAAAGGGCTCCGATGCGGTGTTGGTAAACAAATCGCCATCGTTCAAGAACTCAAAGTCCGTTTTGCGTTTCGCAACATAGGAACCTATATTTAGGAGCGTGTGTCTGTCGTAGGCAGTTATGCAAACAACTTCCAACACGCAGGACAGCAGTATAACTAGTAAGATAAATGAAAAACTGCAAAGTTTCCTCGGAGCTCGCAACACGGCTGCCATGCTCAGCGCCATCTTGCCGATCATGCCAATTCCTGGAGGGACTTTATCAGAGCCAGTCACTCCAGAAGATTTAAGTGCCTTCATAAAATGTAAGAGGTCTACCTACACTATGTGCTATTTTTTATATAGACTTTTTGTGATTTTCCTTTTATATTACTTTGGGTTGGGTTTTTCTGTGGTCCCAACAGATTTGTATGGTGTATGGTAATATCTGTCTCTTGGAGCCTCCTCCAATACACCATAAATTATGACAAATAGTATTATAAATTGTACTCTATGAAATGCTCATCTTCACAGGATTATGGGGATGAAGAAACCGTTTCTGCTGCCACAGAGAGGCCTACAGAGGTAATGTTTATATTATGTGTCTACACATCAAACAATACACACATTCACATTTCTTCACATTTTTATGTGAAGTAGTCTATAGAATCTAAGTTTATATCTATAAATGGTCATTCTTATCTATACCCCACGTAAATACAGTAAATGCCACAGTTTAATTCGGTAGAATTTTAGAACTACATTATGCAACTCTAATCTACTGTATTTTCAGTTGACAGTTAAGGAGTTATATAGACTTCTTCTTATTAAAAAGACAGAAAAAAACCCAGCAAAGAATTAGTATACTTGTACCGACAGATCCACATGGCATATCTGAAAGCTAAAGTTGAGTGTATGGTCACAGGTGAATTCTAGGAAGGATTGAAACTATATTAAAATCTAACCTTTTTTTGTAGGAAATAAAGAACACCATATAAATTGCTATGATTTTGTATTTATTCATTTTCTTTTTTCATTTTGTGGTGGTGGTGGATATCATGATTAATCTGAGAAGACATTGTAGCATATCATATCCCAGACTACCCTTCCATCCTGGAAATCTGCAGGGTTGATGGGCTCTTCCATAGGATCTTGTAACTGTAGGGCTGGGTGTTGCTCCCCTCTAATTATGGCAATATTATGGAGAACAACACAAGCCACAATAATGTCTCAGGCCCTTTCAGGGGTTACGCTGAGGTGACGTAGGCACTGGAATCGTGCTTTCAACAGGCCTATGGTCATCTCCACCCGGGCTCTCGTCCTGCAGTGTGCAACATTGAAGTATTGCTGGGGGCCTGTTTCAATTTCTGGGTAAGGGGTAACAAGGTTTGGTTGGCATGTGTAACCCCTATCTCCCAGCAGAAAGTCATCAATCTCTCTAAGAAAGTTCATATTGCTTTAAAGCTGCATAGAAATTCCCTTGTAAGTGTGTAGGGCATACAAATATGTGTACAGGTTACTATGGTAACTGAGTTCAAGATACCTCTCTTTCAGGGACAGGCTGAACTAAACCAGCTTTCTCGGGCTTAAGATCCTCCCAATTCTGTAATGGAAAACCCAGAGTTTCCCTCATTTCAGGGTTAACATACTCAGAGTTTTCACTTAACTTCCTTTCTGAAACAGGCCCCTGGTCATTTGAGAGTTGTTTTGAGGCCTCCATGTTGCCACTCTTCAGAGGAGAGTCAAAGAGAACAACGACTTGCAATTGGCCAGCTTAAATACCTTTTCTCATGATTGGATGCACCTGTCTATTAAGTTCAAGGTTTAATAAGCTCACCAAACCAATTGTCTGTTCCAATTATTCATTGCAAAGTAGTTACAGGTATTCAAATCAAGAAAATTATAATTTACCATGCACATGTGTAAAAGATTCTTTGTAGTGCAAAAGGTAGACCTGCTGCTGTTGGGCAGTATTTACTGTACTGCACATGAACTGGCTTCACGTATCTAATGCACAGACTCTGACTCTGACTTTTACATAATAGCAAGCATTTAAACCAGAAAAAAGTGAATGGCAGCATTTTGTCTGTAAAAACTATGACTGATTCGTTTCTTCATTCAGAAACAGTCTTGCAGCCGTCATATCAGGCTTCTCCACATATGCTGCATGTATTAAATACATTTCGGTTAGCATGTTCAATACTTGTTTACTGCATCATTACACTTTATCACACACAGATATGAACATTACAATTTCTTTTGAGGTCTAGATTTACAAAATTATTCTGTATGTCTGATCTACAGTTCATATAAATAGCAACATTATAAATATGTATATGAAAATATATTTACATAAAAACTTATTTCTCTGCATTTATTTTCTCTGAATTTATTTCTGCATTCATTTTTGAAAACTTTTGTTTTGTGAACTTTGTGTTCATATTTAAATGAGAATTTGTGACCCATAAATCTGCATAATAACAGGTTTACTTCTTTTGGCAACTAGACCTATTTGTTCCACAGAGGCATGACATCATGTGTCTTATGCTGTCACTCAAACTCAGGGGCGTACTCCACTTCTAAATTATAAAACACTGCTTGAGCCTCAAGTCATTTGATCTTTTACATTTACTATTTTATAATGTCATCTAATCTACATGGTCTTTCTAAAACTCTGTAGACATTAGAGAAATGCTGTATTTGATGAATGTGACAGAGTTTAATCAGTCTGATCACTGTGATCATTTCTCCTGTCCAGAGAGATCTGTATCTCCTGCAGTTTATATCTTACTGTACGTGTGTTCAGCTGCTGTAGTTCTGCTAACAATGTGTGGAAATCTGCTCATCATCATTTCTGTTCTTCACTTCAAGCAGCTTCACACACCAACAAACATGCTGGTGCTCTCTCTGGCTGTGTCAGATTTCCTTGTTGGTGCTTTAGTGATGCCACCAATGTTAATCTGGATGATTGAGTCATGCTGGACTTTTGGGAGAGTTTTCTGCATCAGCTTTTTGTTTATTGCTGGTATCATCATGACCATATCAATTTATAATGTTGCCCTGATTGCTGTAGATCGGTATTTGGCTCTGTCAAACCCTTTTCTCTACATGAGTTCTATATCTAGGAGGACTATATGCATTGTGGTTTATTCTAACTGGTGTGTGTGCATTATGTATGTCACATCATTTTATTATTTCAATGGTAGCTTTGAAAATTCTGTAATGTGTCCTGGAGAATGTTTATTCATTGTGAATGATGTTTGGACTGTAATTGATATCATATATTCATTTATATTCCCACTTTCTGTCATAATCATATTGTATACTCAAGTTTTTGTGATTGCTAAGAAACATGCCACTGCTATCAGAGATCTTAGTAATCACACATGGCCTAAAACACAGAAAATCACCTCATACTCCATGAAATCTGAGAGAAAAGCAGCTAAAGTCCTCGGTATTTTAGTGTCTGTGTTTGTGGTGTGTTTACTTCCATATTTTATTTACAGTTTATTAGGGTATGCTATTGGAATTCAGACAGAAACATTTCAGAAGGTCACATTCTGGATTTATCTTAATTCCACCATTAATCCAGTTATTTATGCTCTGTTTTATCCGTGGTTCAGGAGGTCTGTTAAATTAATCATAACTCTGCAAATTTTCCTGACAGACTCTGAATTAATCAATGTTCTTTCATGAATTAACTTTTGTCACAAATTTTTAGCATAAACCCAAAATATTGCTATAAAATCTGACTTGTGTTATTATGCTATTATGTTATATATAGTATGACCTTTTTTCTGTATTATATGCAGTATATAATACAGTATAATAAATTATATGTTTGTGGTGGAGATTACATTTATGTTTTTATTTATTTTATTTTTTAAATGTCTCCTGTAGTAACCTTCATGGCATAACGAAGCAGTCATACCATTTTTCAGTGCTTACTCAGATGTACATACTAAAATGTACAGATGTGGCCTTTTAAATGAATATGCAAGTTTTTGGAACTTCATATTATGACTGTATTGTGCATGTGACATTAAAACACGAAAAGGAAAACCATTGCATTGACAGCAGCAAAAAAAAAATCAGGGAATCATTCACCAAGTTGCAGTGTGTTAGAACAAAAACAAACCACAACCTCGAAAGCTAAGTGTTATTTTTCTGAAAGCTTTAATTTTATTTGTATAAATGCATTGTCATCCATTTGCAGTAGTCGTGTGAAAAAGCTCTTATTGGAAAGTAAATAAATGGGTCAATGTGAACATGTTTACAAACAAATTCAATAATATATTTTTTAATGTAGCACCTTTCATAGATTTATAATATGGCTCAAAGTATATAGCTGATAAATAACAGACTAACAAAGCCCGTTGTTTATTGCTAAATGGTTCCTGATAAATTCAAGTGTGACTGAGATAAGATACAGAAATATAATAGATAATATACTAAGACAGAAAATACACAATTTAATTTGATTCTTTTTTTTTTATTGAAAATTTTACTTTATCATACTTAGTGCAATCAGTGGCTCTGGTTAGAAATGACACATAACCATGAGCCACTCACCAGCAGTTTACCTACATTCTGAGCACCCACGGGTGATGTCAAGGTGATAGGTCAATTTACTGCCAACCTCCTTTGGTGCTTTCACTGTGGTACTTGACCAAACATGAAGACGTGAGGGGACATAACAACACTTGGGGCAGATAATGTAACCCATAATTCCTTTTTCTTGACACAGGTAGGGTACATGGCAGGTTATGCAAAGTATTGTTGAACAACTCACAGAGGCCATTACCAGCCGGTTGATATGGTGAAGGACTTCTATCTACGTTATAAAATCTACACAATCGCTGCATCAAACTATACTCAAATCTGCAGCCTTGGTCAAGTCAAGAAGCTTTCATTGCTATTTCAACCATAAATAGCTGCATTTACTAGTAATTACATACTAAAATGAATCAAAATTTCTCCAGGACTATGTTGTATTCTGTGTCATGAAGATTTTGGACCTTCTTTGAGATGAGGCCAACTCTGTGAGGATTCTAAGGTACCTAAAAATGTACCAGCTCCAGTTGGACTCTGCTTCATGAAGTATTCCGACATTCTAAGCAGAGATGCCAAGTACATGTGGTCTTTGAGCACAACAACCTCCTCATGAGTACAGAATTGTCAGGCTGTATATATAATTACACCCTCCAGTATCACCTAAATGAGGATGGGCTCCCTTTTGAGTCTGGTTCCTATCATGGTTTCTTTTATGTAAAGGAGTTCCCTTTACATAAAAGAAGACTATGCAATATGTTGCAGTCAAAGCACTTTAAGAGATGCGTGCATCCGTGCCCCCGCTTTATCATGGGGGGTGACGTGCATTCTCTTTGCGTTGTGTTTTTGGGAGAGGAGCATGCCCGGTCAGCTCTCGAGGGAGCCGGCTGCGTGCATTGTGAGGGATTCCCTCTCTGCACGCTCCGATCCCACCTGGCTATATTTTCAGCTGCGGCTGTGCCTCGTGGTTCGGGTGGCAGTTTCAATCATGCTGACTCCGATCGCTCGGTTTCGCATTCGGGAGCTCGCACTGCGATTTCTCCCAACCCGGAAGGGAGCATGCTGCTTTCCGCATCCGGCTCCGAGGAGCTCGATGTCGAAGGGGAGGGGCTTTCTACCTCGGAACGGCCAAAGCAATCAGTGGCGTTCGAGGAGCTCCTCGAGGTAATAACACGGGCTGTCGGGAAGTTGAATTTAGATTGGCCTGAAGAGGTAGTTGGTGTCGTCCGTTATAAGCTGGACGACTGCTTTCTAACTTCAGGCCATCAGCCACCTGCACGTAGGTGTCTGCTTTTTCTTCCAGACCTCCATACTGAGGTATCGAGGCCTTTGAAAAATGTGTATTTTCTCCTGCCCTGTCAGATTATTCAGCCATTATGGGGCTTGAAGACCATGGTTATGGAACGATGTTAAAGAGACGCTGGCCAGTTATCGCTCCCCTGCATTGCCCGCATGGAGGAAACCTGCCCTTCCATCCAAGCCATGTAGGACCACTTTGGACCTTGTGGGTAAGCCCTATGAGGCAGTGGGTGTGGGTGTGGGTGTGGCTGGTGCAGTCATCGACCGGTGCGTGGTGGCGTGGGTATTGGCATTCCCATAGCGTCAGCACTGACACAGCGTTGAGTTCCCTTGAAAGGGAACTACACCAGGTTACGTATGTAACCCGGTTCCCTGAGAAGGGAACGAGATGCTGCGTTGCTGGCCACGTAGTTGTTCGTGCTTCCTTCAGACAAATAGAAGCTGGAGCGCCGTGTCCTAGATACCCTTATATGGACTTACTGGTGAGTAAATACTCTATCACGTATCCTTTCCGAGCCATTAAATGGCGTGTGTGCACACAGAGCTTCAGACACAACTTCCTCAAAGAAGCATTTCCATATCGTCAGCACTGACGCAGTGTCTCGTTCCCTTCTCAGGGAGCCGGGTTACATACGTAACCTGGTGTAGTTTTTCCTCACCACAGCCACCTGAGTCACCTCAGGCTTGTTCATTTGGGATAAATACAAACACATTTTAATATAAACGTAATATTAATCTTGGATGTTTGTATTATATTAATCTTTGTATAATATGAGTCTTTTCTACAAGACAGACACATAAATCATAGTGTTGGCCCGAGTACAGATTGTAATGGCATTGTGCAAATAGAGATTACTAAACAGTAAGAGGATTATAAACATATGTACACAATAACATCATGACTTTTGTACAATACAGCATTAAAGTTATGGTCTATAAACAGCATGTTATCATCAGTCCATCACTTGTGGTGGAAATTTTTACTAAAGAGATGTTTATAAGGCCTTGTCCTTCTATGCTTCTATGCTTGTCTTGACTGGTAGTTATTATGACTATGAATTGCAGTTCTTAAATCAGCATAAACAGCTTCTAGTAGACCTTCTAAAAGGCCTTGGTAGGTACAGATAAGCTTGGTCAGGAGATGAGCGGGCGATGCTTCTAAGCCAATGGATGATGATGTTATGCTGTTCCATGTCCTGTTTGTTTGAATCCTGTCTATACAATCCTGATGTTGTCAATAATCAGGGCCCGGCCTTTCTCATGCTATACAAGGATTGTTGGGTCCTGCTGCGCAGCTGAACACAATAAATTGTGAAACCTTTTTACTCTTGCCCGTGCCTACCAGTGTGATATTTTATACTTTAATTCTCTCAATCTTTAGAACTTCCATGACATTCCATAGCCTAGGAGCAGTGCCAGAGAAGGCACAGTCTCCTCTAAGCATCTTCTTTGACCTTTTGGTGTCCAGAGGCAATTGATCAGATGACCTAAGTGAATGGGCAGGACTGTAGGGGTGAAGCAGTTCCGTAAGGTAATGTCAAGGTCTGACCATTTAAAGATGTAAAAACAAATAAAAGCACTTTAAACTGAACCCTATAATACATCGGCAGCCAGTGTAGTGAGGCCAAAATTGGTGTTATATGGTCATAATTCCCTGAACCAATTAAAAGAAGTGCAGCAACATTTTGGACCAGTTGAATGCAAGACAGATGCCCCTTTTCCACAGAGGCAGTTTGAGTGCAGGTTCGGAGCCTAATTTAGAACCAGATCTTTCTGTTTCGACCACCAAAGCACCGGCTCTGAACCAGGAAAAGTGGTTCTTAAGTAGCACCAAAACGTTGCTGGTCTAGACATAAGAACCGCTTCGGGCGGGAGCTGGGGGCAGGGCTACTGTTAGTGCATTTGCTAATGTACCTTAAGTATACTAATGTTTAATACACTTTTACTTTAACGCAATATGTTCAGTTATCAGCACACATGATAGTAGGTAGCTACATGCTAAGGCTAAATTTTTTTCTGTGTTAACGATAAAATAACGTTATGTACTTTCTCGATTACAACCTCCGTTTATACAGATTACACGGAGCCGCACGTACACGTTTTATTCGCCGCGTTTGGATGCCAATGTAGGTTCGCAAAGCCATGAGCATTAACAGTAAAGCAACATCCGCCATTGTTGTTGTGTTTGTGTTTGCCGCTGCTGCGCTAACGTTGCTGGGACACGTGACACGTATACAGTGACATCACACTCGGCGCTGTGATGGCTCTCTAGCCGGTGGAAAGGCAAACCAGTTCTTAGAAGGTTCGCCAGTGGAACCAACTTTGAACCAGCACTAGTGCTAACTCTGAACCAGCACCCGGTTCTTTCCGGTGGAAAAGGGGCAAGAGAAGACTGGCTAACACCAATTTAAAGTATGTTACAGTAATCAAGTCAAGATGTAATAAAGGCATGGATTACCATCTCAAATTGTTGCCTGGACATCAGAGGATTTATTTTTGCAAGGCGCTTTAGGTGAAAAAAGCTGGACTTCACCACTGCACTAATTCCTTTACCATTGTTTAACATGGACCAAGGCCAAAGGGGGAGACTTTCAGGAGCCACTTGCGTCAAACAACATCAGATCTGCCTTGTTATTATTAAAATTGAGAAAATTCACTGCCATCCAAGCTTTAATGTCATAAAGGAGATGTGCAACGGAGGAACCCTCCTTTTGCTTTACAGGTATGTATATTTGGGTATCATCTGCATAACAGTGAAAGGAAATCCCATGGTGTCTAAGGATGGATCCCAGGGGAAGCAGATAAAGCAAAAAGAGTAATGGCCCCAGAATTGAGCCCTGTGGAACCCCGTAGGACAAGGGAGCAGTGGAGGATTCTAGACCACCTAGACCAACAGAAAAAGTCATATTTGTTAAGAATGACCTGAACCACTCTAAAACAGATCCAAGGATACCCACAAGTTGACCTGGATGAGATATTAAAATGCGGTGGTCAACTGTATCAAAGGCAGCTGTTAGGTCCAGCAGGACAAGGATGACAAAATCACCAGCATCAGACAAAATGAGGATGTTATTAGAAACCCATAACAAGGCTGACTCTGTGTTATGCAGTGTTTTAATGCCAGATTGGAATACCTCCAGGATGTCATTTTCATCCAGGAATGATTTCACTTGTGTATGTACAATTTTTTCTAAGACCTTAGAAACCCAGAAAGGGAAGTCTGGAGGTAGGTCTAAAGTTTGCAAATACCGAGTGATCTAGACCAGGTTTCTTAATATATGGTTGTACTACTGCATGTTTAAAATCAATAGGAAACACACCAGAAGGTAAGCTGTTATTAATGACACTGAGGGCCAAATGCCCTATACAAGGGAAAACCCCTTTAAACAATCGGGGGGAACAGCATCATGAGGGAACCTGAGGGGTTAATATGATGCCCCACATCCTCTATTTGTGACATTGTAATACTGGTTGAAAGCAGTCCAAAACAACACAGCATGGAACAGAGACAGAGGGGTCAGTAACAGTAGAAGGGATAAGAGCCCTGATAGTGGACACCTTATCCACAAAAAAAATGAAGAAAGTTATTACATAACTCAGAAGAGGCTTCCAAGCAGGAAGACTGTGGGCATTAAGAAATTAAGGTATATCTTTTTTCATCTTAAATTATGGATGAAAAATGCTGTGTTTTGGCCTATTTTATAGTGATCTGATAATTACACCAACAGTCTTTCAGCATTTATGTTCATGTTCAGCTCTTCAACACTCTCATCTGAGAGCCCAAGATCTACCATTGACACCAGGGCTCAGTTGTAGCTTTTGACTGCTTAGTTTTTAGTGGGTCCACACAGTCAACGATGGTCTGGCAAGAAGAGTTAAACCAAGTAGTTAAGTCCTGTGTACAGGGCCGTCGTAAGTGGGGGGGAAAGGGTGACTGAGTACATAGGGCCCTTGCATGTGAGGGGCCCTCGATGATCATAATTTGTATTAATGTGATTATTTTATTATCTGCGCAATCTATCTGACAGTCGCGCTTATGTGCTACTTCTAGTTCTCCGCTGCTTTGACACAAATCTACATAGAACCCTCCCACCTTGAGCGTGCATGCAGCAATGCACAGACTGGACATAATTTTATTGGTTGCCTAGAAGCGATGCAAAGCACGCATTGGCTGTGAGGGATAGTAGAGCGTACCTAGACTTGGTGGATAATACAGGGGAGTTTGTGAGTGTTCCGCTGGTGTTGAGAGACGCGATACTCATGCCGCCGTTGCACATGATGTCAAAACCAAAATCTGGCTATCAGAAAAGATTGGAGAGTGAGGAGAGAAACACTGAGGAGAAAACAAAATGAGGAAAAACAACTCCTCACAAGTTTTTTTTCTAAAGAGAGCACAACTTGTTTCCAAGCATGTGATTAAAGCATTAGAGATTAAATGTGAATATATGCACATTGTGAGTTTTTGCATCAAAACATTATGAACGTGGTCCAACATTTTACATGAATAATAGTATATATAATTGTAAAGTGGCAAAGTATGAATGAATTAAAAAAATAAGCACATAACACTCTGTTCCAGAAACAGCCACAGAAAGTGAACTTCATTTTTTTTTATAAAAAAGATACTGAGTTCTTCCATCTATTTTAAAGGTTAGGACATATTACGATCAAAATATGATATGCAGTGCTGCTGCATTGACATGAATGCAAGTAACACGTTGTTATACTATTTTATACATGATATACTTCAATGCTGTAAGGCAGTAATTCACAAGTGGTTACTAAATCACTGAATCATATGTCCTGTCTATAGTAATGCAAATTTTAATATACTAATTGCTATTCATTTTACATTATCATTAAAAAAGTGAAATAGGGGCTTCCACACAGTATCTTTGCATACGGCCCACGATCCTGTGCTCTACGCCCCTGCCTGTGTATGAGATGGTGTCAGGCAGATGGCTGAGCTGCTCAAAAGCAGCCGAGAACTGACCAGCAGTGGAAGGATTAAAAATTCGACAGCACCAAGCAAGGGCAGAAGTGTTAACTGCAGGTCAGAAGTGTGTAGAACTAACTTTTAAGTAACAAGTCAGAAGAATTTGTAGGAACCTTGAAATATGACGTTGTTATTTGTACATAGATTTAAAAGTATTTTACCACAGTGCTGTTCAATGGCTGGAAGGTTTAAAAAAATTCTATTTAATTCAATGAATATTGTCTTAAAGCAGCATTACCGAACATTTTTTTTTATTTTATTTATTTGTGTTTACCCAAATTTATCCCTAATGCCTAGGGGCCTGAGGTGACGATTTAGATAAAACCTTGAGAGGAAACCAGATTCAAAAGGGAACCTACTATCATTTGTGTAACACCATAGAGTGTGATAATAAACATTAATTGTCAGATTAATTGATTAATTCTCAATATCTCTAACACTCGGTTGATTCTGCATGACAAATCACAGGTTCTCGTTTCTATAGCACTGGTAAAGAATTGTGGGCTTTATCCTCATGAAATTTCCCGTGAACGTTTGTGTGAGAGAAAACTTCAGCATTAAGTTTTCCACAAGATTTCTCAATTATGTGATATACAAGATAACAGCAGTTCTACTAAAAGCATTTAGCATCTTTACTGTTATAATAAGCTCTGGTCTTTTGCAAAGGCTTTCTACTGGAGCTTGAAGTGTGGCTGTGGGGATTTGTGTTCATTCAGCTATATTAATACTAATGTATTAGTAAGTCAGACTTTGACATCAGGTGAGGAGGGCTTGGGTGCAGTTGGTGTTCCAGTTCATCCCAAAAGTGTTCAGTTGAGTCAGAGTCAGGACTCTGTGAAAGACACTTGAGTTCTTTCCATTCTGTGTCTTCATGGAGCTCTGTGCTTTTTGCACAGGGGTATTGTCATTCTGGAACAGGTTTCAGCCTCTTAGTTTGAGAAGACATTCTATACAATTGTTCACGTTGTAGAACAGTTTGAGGAAAAAACTATGGGTATATTGATCGGGGTGCACATACTTTTGGCCAAGAAGTGTATCATTATAAAAACGGCAGAGAAATTAGGCATTTTTACTCCATCACCAATGCCAGGAAACTCTAAAGTAGACAATGGCCAGGAATATTATCCACGTAGCTTGTTTTCTTTTCTTAAAAAAAAACATTCCACACTTTGAAACAATACTTCTATACTTCTCCGTATTTGTCCATTCCTCTGTGTTTACATATTAATCCAGAGCTCTAGGTGTTAGCTGTTACTTCATTGTCCTCGGTATGAGTTTCCATAAATCTGTCAGGATGTAAGTCAATGTCACCCATATAAGTATGAGGTTCCCCTTTGAGTCCGGTTCCTCTCAAGGTTTCTTCCTTTACCATCTAAGGGAGTTTTTCCTTGCCACTGCTGCCTGAGTCACCTCAGACTTGCTCATTGGGGATAAATACAAAAACATTTAAATATATCTATTATTAATCTTGAATTTTGTATTCTATTAATCTTTATATTATTCTTTATAATAACCTTTTTTTGTTCTTTTTTTTATGTTCTGTAAAGCTGCTTTGAGACAATGTTAATTGTAAAAAGCGCTATACAAATAAACTTAAATTAAAATAAATCCATTATGTATTCATACAACCAGGGCTAGACTATTCTTAATGCATACATTTTTGCGTAGATCTTCCATTTTATAAGCGGGGGCCATGTGCAATCATGTTGATTCACATGGCTCTTTTGTATTTTGTACAGTAATTGCTCCTCACATTCACTGACGCACCAAAACTGTAATTAACAGAATTGTGGAAATACAGAATGACGCACGTTGTTCAGTTATACACATGTTGAATTGCTCATTTGTTTTGTGTCTGATGATGCATTGTGCTCATTTCACATATCTACTATATCTACTACATTTCTATGCTTCTTCCTCCATTGCGTTACATTTCCGGCATTTGGCAGACTGCCTTATCCAGTGCGACTTATATACAAGGCACTCCACATAAGATAATATACTAAACTCAATAAAAAAAGAGAATCTTTAGAGATCTGTATGGAATCTTAGGTTTCTTTACATGCTCAATAGAAGCTTTACCCCAAAAAAAAAGGTTCTATATAGAACCCGTGGAAATCAATAAACTGATTTATGATTTTAATTAATTAAATTAATTAATATTAATATATCATATCTATTATTGAAAGAATGTGTTAGGTAAAATGAACACCATTACTTTTTGGAGTTTTATTTCTATACATAGAAGCTGTAAGATGTTTATAAATGAAGTGACATGTTTATGAATGACATATTCTAGAAAAGATAAAATAGTTGATTCAGTATAATAATAATAATAATAATAATAATAATAATAATAATAATAATGATGATGATGATGATGATGATAATAACAATAATAATAACAATTATTATTATTATTGTTATTATTATTATTGTTGTTGTTGTTGTTGTTATTAATAACAATAACAACAGCAGCAACAACAACAACAACAACAATAATAATAATAATAATAACCTCTAAATGTTTCTAAAATGAATCATCTAACTCAGATTTAAGGTTCCAAATGACAAACCCATCGAAAACAGTTCTATACAAAAAAGCATTGTTCCATATAAGAAGCAAGTGATAGAACCATTTTAGGTTCTATACAGAACCAAACCTTTTAAGAGTGTATGGTGTTAATGCATCACTGTAACAGTTCCTTAAGCTTGGTTAATAAAACGCTTTAGGTTACGTTCTGTAACTCATCGGGTCCTGTTTTATGGTTAACTTTTTTAAAGCAAATTATTCAGTAGCTGCTATGAATTATTCAGTAGCTACATTGCAACTAAAATGAAAGGTATGTAATCAGTGGTGGAGCCAGGAAATGATTTGCAAATATACAGAATCAAATCACTGCATGATTACATAAAGAAAATGCATAATTTCACTGAACTTTATGCAAGTTTGTATCATGCTAAGCAGCTACTATTTGGACTATAGTTCCTAAAACGTGGGTTCGAAGCCCTGCCTCTTTTTGTAGCTAGAGGAATTTGGGTTCAGTTACAGATGTGAGGATCTTATAGTGTTAACGCATGAGTAGGCATTATAGTGATTAATCAATAACAATATTGTGTGTGTGTGTGTGTGTGTGTGTGTGTGTGTGTGTGTGTGTGTGTGTGTGTGTACTGAATATTAATCTCAGTGAACTAATGCAACATTATGAAGCTTAAGTGAACATTGTTAGAGTTATTGCAAATGTGTGTGTGTGTGTGTGTGTGTGTGTGTGTGTGTGTGCGCGCGTTACAGATGTGAGGATCTTATAGTGTTAACGCATGAGTAGGCATTATAGTGATTAATCAATAACAATATTGTGCGTGTGCGTGTGTGTTAAAACGCAATACATACAGTATTGCGTTTTTTTTTGGCATAATGGAAATCACTTAACATCACTGAATATTATCTGATTAAGTGCAACAATGTGGAGGAACTTCATTATTTTTTTTAAACACTGCGCAATGGGTAAGAGAAAACAAAAAAGCTTCTTGCCTACTAGGAAGTCTGAGATGGCCAGATTCAGGAGGAAGTAGTTGCTTTGCCTCCTCAGGCTCCGGTCGGTTTTGAAGGCGAGGATAACGAGCGCGTTCCCCAGCACGATCACGCAGATGAGCAGCAGCATGACGGCGGCCAGTACCACCATCACCGGCATACCGAACCCTTGCTCTCTGCCCAAGTGAGCCGAAGTGTTAGAACTGAAGTCCATCCGCTCCCGAGACGTGTTGCGCTCCAGCATTGTGGCGCCCATCCGCGCATGCATAAGGCACCGGCGCGCGCGAAAACGCCAAACAACCGCGTTTTAACTGCGCTCACGGAGGAGCCACTGTGCGTAACGCTTCTGGACCATCATTTCCAGCCGAGAACCGAGTCGTACACGGAGTCTTGTTTCTAAATTGGACAATTACATTGCACTGTCTTCCAGCAGATTGTACTGTGTTCCAGCACCGGCTTGTGCGCACCAGTTGCACGTGAACTTCGCATTTGCGTAAAATTCACGCCCCTTCAGCTGCCAATCATCCCGCGTCAAAGTGGATCATTTAAATGAGAAAACACACACACACACACACACACACACACACACAGTGAGAGAGAGAGATAGAGAGATATAGTATACATTTATAGATCTATACTGTCTAACAGATCTTTAGAATCTATAGATAATTTTTATAGTAAGGAATCTATAATGCATTTTAATGGCTTTATACTATTCACTCACTGACCAATTTATTAGGGACACCATAATCATTATAATCTTCACCCTTGGACACAGCAATTATTTAATCAGCCAATCATGTAGCAGCAGTGCAAAAAATCATACAGATGCAGGTCAAGGGCTTTGATTAATGTTCACATCAAACATGAGAATGGAAAAAAGTAGGATTGAAGTGACTCAGTTTGTTGTTTGGTGCTGATTTGAGGATTTCAGAAACTGCTTATGTGATGGGATGCAACAGTCAAGAGTATCCTGAATGCTGCTAAAAGCAAAATCTCATCCAGTGAGTGACCATTGTGAGAGCAAAAACACCTTGGTTATAAGAACGGTCAAAGGAGAATGACCAACCTGACTGAGCTGACAGGAACCTGAGCTGACAGGAAGGTTATAGTAACGTAAATAATCATTCTTTACAACCACGGTGAGCAGAAAAGCATCTCAGCATCTCACTGTTAATGCTGTTCATATCTTTTTATCGTTTCTTCTGTTTTGCTCTTTTAAAGCCATATCTTGCTGCAGGATATCAATGATGCTGCAAAAAAAACAGAGCCAATGTAAGTTTTTTCCTATACTCCTTAGAAATAAAGAGGGTTGCAAACTTTTCTATAAATCTGGGATCAGAAATGTATTACAAATGCACTCATAAAGTATTCATAATAGTTTATACAGTACGGCTTGACATAAACCGTATATAGCTGTAAATATTATTTTACAATAAATCATTTTAATTGCTATTTTAATTTTGATCCTCAGTAATATGTTCAAAATTAATCAACTTTTTTAAAGATTTAAAAACTTGCTAATAAAAGTGAAGGGAATTTTGGGGGAAATTTTCTATTTCATTTTTTCATCAAATCCCCCTTATGAAGAACTCAAAATCAAGGTCCGTGTACTGACGGCCATGTCGGCCAGTATGGCGCAACCGGGGCCCAGTATGGCCGGGTCTTACCCCACGGGGCCTGGCCGGGCTCAGCCCGAAAGAGCGACGTGGGGCCGATCTCCCGTGAGGCTGAGAGATACCGACTAGAGATAGTTGCGTTCACCTCCATGCACAGCTTGGGCTCTGGAACCCAACTCCTTGAGAGAGGTTGGAATCTCTAATACTCTGAAGTTGCCCGCGGTGAGAGGTGGCAGGCTGGTGTGGGCTTGCTCATAGCCTCCCAGCTCAGCCGCCATGTGTCGGAGTTCACCCCGGTGGACGAGAGGGTTGTTTCCCTGCGCCTTAGGTTGGGATAGGTCTTAGGCGCCTTAGGTTGGGATAGGTCTCTCACTGTCATTTGCGCTTATGGGCCAAATGACGGTGTAGAGTACCCGACCTTCTTGGCGTCTCTGCGAGGGGTGCTGGAAAGTGCTCCCTGGAAGTAAGGGATGAAGAAGGAGTCCTATGAAGCCTGGTTGGCTCAGGGGACTCCGGAGGCAGCTGATAGGTACCGGAGGGCCAAGCGAGCTTCAGCCCGGGTGGTCGTGGCGACCTGTGGGGGGTGCTCTGGGAGTATGGGGTCCGGGGCCCGGGGAGTTTGGTTTGCATTGCCGGCAATAAGTCAGACTTGTTCCCGGTGCATGTTGGACTCCAGCAGGGCTGCCCTTTGTCACCGGTCCTGGGGCCTCATTTATAAAACTGTGCGTAGGATCCCTACTAAAAGTTTACGTACGCCCAAAACCCAAAAATGGCGTACGCCAAAAAAAATTCCGATTTATAAAACCGTGCGTACGCACACCTATAAGCAATGTTCCCTTTAAAATCACAGATCACCCGCAGATGTGCGTACGTGAACCAGCCTCAAATCCCGCCTTCTCTACAACATTGGAAGAATTTGGCCATTTTTGTCCACATCACTGCGCGGGCACAAGAGTGGACCTCGTTATAATGAGTTTCCTCTGCGCTCTGTGTTTTTAAAAATGGGGTGAGGAGCCAGCGTCTCAGGGGTAGCCACTGTCACCTGTAGGTCATAATTACATATGTATTATAGTATTATGTATTAGTATAATTATATATAAAAGCAACATTGTTACATTTTCTACTTTTTAGTATTGTTAAACTCACCAAGAAGCCAGCCAGTCAATTGCGCCGATTACATTTGGGAAACCAGACATTGCTGCAAATTGCATGATGTATCGACTACCCATATTAAGTATACCATTCAAAACGACAGTTATTATGGCACTCAGGGACGGCTGTGATATACCAGACCTATAGGGTGAGATGATAGATTCCAATAGAATTATTTCATATACAAAAAGGTCTTAGACACAAAGTTGAGGATTACTTATAGTTTTTTTATATAAATAATTTACCTGTCTGCCATTTCCCGCTGGAAACAGCCTGTTGCCAAGAACCACAGAGTGGTGAGGACTTGTATTTGTACTGGGATGGCATGGTTCTGGCATGTTGCCCTCTCTAATACTGGACCCAATTCAACACATAGATCTAAGAGCACAGCTCTTGGGAATCTAAATCGGCTTATTAACCAGTCATCATCATGGGCCAGGAAAATATCATGGTCCCTGAAAACTCGTTCTCTCCTTATTCTGCCATTGGCGTAATCGTCCAACAGTGCCAGCAGTGCCATCATGAAGCATTACATACCCGGGTCACCGGAGAATTTCTATGTTTATAGCAATTAGACTGATCGTTAACACCTTGTCAAAATTACAGAATTAATTTTTGGGCGAAAATTTAAGACGGAAATGTTATAGTCAACACATGCTTCTTCATGACGGTTTTGTAATGAACACCGTAATAGTTAGGACAGATGATGAGGAGCGATTGTGCTTCATGACTGTATTTGCAGACTTTGACATTTTATGATATATGTACATTAAGGAAAATATTTTGTTTTTACACTGTGTTCTGCAGTTCTCTAATAAAAGGGTATTTCATGTTATTCTGTATCACATGTAGTCGCACCATCTCCTCCTGCGCAGCTCTAGGTATTTATTCATTCATTCTTCTTCTACCGCTTATCTGAACTACTCGGGTCACGGGGAGCCTGTACCTATCCTCAGGCGTGATTGGGCATCAAGGCAGGATACACCCTGAATGGAGTAGCCCTGGTTATTATTATTATTATTATTATTATTATTTGATTTTTAATACATTTTTAATTATGTTTGGATTTTACTAGATGTATATAGCCTAAAACAATCGGCACAAATAACACTGTTGGATTTAATCTTCATGATAATGTGGATATAAGTTATGAAATGGAGTGAAAATTAAATGTCATTAATTCTTATAATCGTTCTTCTCACATGAATTTTCTACAATCTAACTTCAGTTCACGACCTCACCATCTGTGTCACCAATTCCCTTTGTCCCCAGAATGTGCGTACGCACGTCTCAAAGTTTGCTTAAAGGTGCGCACATTTTCCCGTCAAGTTTGTTTTTTATAGATCACAACCTTTGCGTGAAAACTGGCGTACGCACGTTTCCAGCCCCGTTTTGTGCGTACGCACACTTTATAAATGAGACCCCAGGTGATTACAAACAGGAAACAGGTGTGCTGAGTTGGTGGTGCAATGAATTGTGGGAAATAGAGTCTTGATGATAAAGTTCAGTAAATTCTCTGCAGGCCAGCCAAGGGAGCCCTCATGGCTCTCATAACAGTCACCCATATGAGGATGGGTTCCCCTTTGAGTCTGGTTCCTCTCAAGGTTTCTTCCTTAGGATCTAAGGGAGTTTTTCCTTGCCACTACTGCCTGAGTCACCTCAGACTTGCTCATTGGGGATATATACATACACATTGTGAACTAAATATATCTAATATTAATCTTGAACTTTGCATTCTATTAATCTTTATATTATTATTTATATTAACATTTTGATCTATGTTTATGTTCTTGCATTCTATTAATCTTTATATTATTATTTATATTAACATTTTGATCTATATTTATGTTCTGTAAAGCTGCTTTGAGACGATTTCAATTGTAAAAGCACTATACAAATAAACTTGAATTGAATTGAACCAGTCGAAGATCACTTAAGAGGAATTAGAAAAATAGATACTGAATTCACACACCATCACACTGACGTCACAGATATAATTAACACTGAGTACAGAACCAGTTGGGTAGGTCAGCTCTTTCCACCTAGGGTGAAATCTGAATCCAGAAGTCTCCACCTCTGAATGGTGGAGCTTTTTGTCTCTTCATGCACAAGAAGAAACCTCGTCAATGCCTACTTTACCATTCCAGAAGATCTAACATCACTGCGGCGGCAGAGAAACAGCCTAGACTGGTACTGTAGTGTTCCCAAGCTATGATAAGTTGGGATGAGTGCAAAAGGGCAGTGTCTGCACTCTGAGCACTGATATATGTCAAGAAGGCTAAAGGTTCTTTTAAACCCATCTCTCTTCAATTACTACTATCGCTAAATTGAGATGGTTTCAATTTAGCGTGCCCTCGACGTCATTTATCCAAGATTTTTAAAAATGATTACTGACTCAGTTGGGCCAGGTTTAGCATCCTTTTTTAACAAATGTTTTTTAACTGTCTGTGTCTCAGATGAGTTAAAACTGCCTACTCGATACGTCTATCTTAAAACATTCGCACCCTATATCTGTCTTACCTTTTAGCCAGGTAAAAAGTAGGTTTTATGGAAAATTAAAAATGGCTGACACACAAAATGGCCGTCCGAAAATCGTTTGGTATATTTGACTCAGCATGCCTCAAGGAATCTAACAACACCACCTTCATGATTTTAGACTCAAGACTGCAGTAGTTATAAGCGAAAAGAGTCGTTTTTCAAATCTCGTGACCACTATGTGGCGCTGTGACAAAATGTTGCTTGCACTCTCAAGTCATCACCTTTATGACATTCCAAGTTTCGTGTCGATAGACAAAAGTTTTGCGAAAATACGGCCTCACGTCTGTTTTGGCACGCTCGCCACCATGTATGTTGCCACAGTTTATGAGAACACATTGGTCTATCAAAAAGCTTTTGGTAACTTTTTGTCTCTGGTGTCTCTAGATGCTACATACCAAAGTTCGAAAAAGTGGCGAAAAGATATTCGTGACAGAAATGACGTCATATGGTGCATTCGAATCGGCATGAGCAAAGGATCCAAAATATGCATGAATTTTGTCTCTAGGCCTTACGAGTCAGCAGTTATGAACATGAAAATAATTGGATTTTTGGACTGTTGGTGGCGCTAGAGGGTTTGAGCTAGACACACCCAAGTCTAGACACACTCTACATGTATGCCAAATTACATAACTTTCCTACGTACTGTTCTATGGGCTGCCACTGACTTCAATGGCAGAAGAGGAAGAATAATAAGAAGAACAATAACGATAACAATAGGTATCTACGCCCCTTCGGGGCTTGACCCCTAATTAAATGGTCATCCACACCCATTCCAAATAAATGAAGCATCTCCACATCTCTCTCTATACGCTGATGATGAATGAGAAGCCTTGGGAAAATAGATAGTTGCTTGGACTCATGATTGGGAGCAAACTGAGCAGTGACCATAACTCCAAAATCAGATTACAGGCCAAAGAAAGCTTAATATCCCCAAAATCTAGAAGCTATAGCAGGTATAACACAGGTGTTCAACTCCATGTTAAAAGCTGGTGTTATTGTGTCATGTGAGACGTCTCCTGTCCAAACTCCACTATTCCCATTAAAGAATCTGTTGGGTCGAGATTTTATATAATATAATATGTTATATAACATAAATTAAAATAAAATATGGATTAGTGAAAATATTTTAAATATCTATTGGCATTTTTTTCACTAATCCATACTTTGTTTTAATATTAATTCACCTAAGTCAATGAACGAATATAATGCCTTGTTGAAACAAAAGGCCTAAACCTGTCAAATTAATAATTACATTTAGCATATTAACCTGTGGATAGAAACATAAAAACATAACAAAACACTATAAACTGGACACTCAGAGCTACAATAGCATCTGAGATATGATGGACAAATACATCATAGCCTATATTGATGATGTTCTGGTATGCACCCATTTCATAGAAAACCATGAGGTCCAAGTCCAGAAGGTTCTCCAGATTCTTGCACAGCATCAAGAGTTTTTTAAAAAAAAGAGAGAAGAGTGAGGTTTACATATGCACCATCACTTTTCTGGGCTGCATCATTAACCCTGAATGAGTTTTGGAACTTTTAACATTTTTGAAATACACATGCTCAAATGCATCTGCATCTGTTTCTGCCTCCTGTAATTTGACACCTTTATTAGGAAACTTAAAACTAATAATCAAAAGTACAAATGAATCTTTTTCATTGAAAATCTGTTGGTCTTCGTCTCATTGCATGTTAATATGTAATCCATATTTTAAGTTTCTGAAGCAAATATAATTAACTCTTTTTACATATTATACGTTACAGTACACATTATATTGTTTAAATTTGATTTGATGTAGAAAAAACAGACTTTTCACGAGAGAACATTTGCTAATGCAGAGTTTGACTGGACTATTTGTAGAGTTATTTACAGAGTTTAACACACCTCCTGAACCACAGATAAAAAAGAGCATAAATAACTGGATTAATGGTGGAATTAAGATAAAGAATGATTACAAGTTTCTGAATGGTTTCTGTCTGTTGTTCAATCACATTTCCTAATAAACTGTAAATATAAAATGGAAGTAAACACACCAGAAACACAGACACTAAAATACTGAGGACTTTAGCTGCTTTTCTCTCAGATTTCATGGAGTGTGAGCTGATTTTCTGTGTTTTAGGCCGTGTGTGATTATTAAGCTCTCTGATAGCAGTGGCATGTTTCTTAGCAATCACAAAAACTAGACATCAATATATATGACATCAATTACAGTCCAAACATCATTCAGAAAATAAAAACATTCTCCAGGACACATTACAGAAATTGTGAAATTTCCATTGAAAAACATGAGTAACAAGAGATAGACTCCCACCACAAACCAGTCCAAAATAATTACAACACAAGTGATCCTCACAGAGACTCTGCTCATGTAGAAAAGGGGATTTGAGATAGCCAAATATCGATCCACAGCAATCAGAGTGATATTATATATCGATAGAATTAATAGAAAACCACAAATTATCCAAAAGATGGTGCAGAAACCTCTCCCAAAAATCCAGCATGACTCTATTGTCCAGATGAACATTGGCGGCATCACTAAAGCACCAACGAGGAAATCTGACACAACCAGAGAGAGCAGCAGCATGTTTGTTGGTGTTTGAAGCTGCTTGAAGTGAAGAACAGAGATGATGATGAGCAGATTTCCACACACTGTTAGCAGAACCACAGCAGCTGAACACACGTACAGTAAGATATAAACTGCAGGAGATACAGATCTCTCTGGACAGGAGAAATGATCACAGTGATCAGACTGATCAGAATGATAAATATGATGTCATGGCTTGTGGGAACAAAAGGCCTAAACTAAATATCCCCATCTCATGTGTTCTTGACTGGACTGATGGGACACTGGTTGCTGTAATGGTAATTTATGGAGAATATCTAAATATCTACAGAATTTTTTTTCTATTTCATGTGTTCTTGACTGGATTGATGGGACCCATGGGGTTCCATTGATTTTTGTAAAGTTACATGGATAATGTAGAAGAAACATGAGTTTGAAATAATTTGGATGCAGGGAGCAAAACTTAAGTTAAGCACTCCCCAGGATCTCAAACTATACTTTCTGTCATGAGGTCTTCAGGGACTTGCCATTTTGTACAGTATTTGAAATTAGTAAATTATTGTGCTTTTACCCATACACCTTTAGTGCTTAACACAACTAATATATTATTTTGGGCACCTTAATTGGTGGGATTACGAAATGTTTATAAATAAAATATTGGCCCCTCAACACAAGCTTCATCAGCATGAAATCCCAGCAGAATCTTTACTTCTTATGAAGACTGAAGAAAGCCCATCTTCCATGCCATCCTGGCCATGTTTTACAGAGGGAACATAGAGAGCATCCTGAGCAGCTGCATTACTGCCTGGTTTGGGAATTGCACCGTTTCAGATCCTGAAAAATCACTCTTCCCCATCACAGACAGTTACAACATTCCCTGCATCTAAAAAGTTATTAGCATTAAAGATGACTGTACACACCCCACACATTCTTCACACACACTCTTCACACACACACTTCACACACCTGCCATCTGGAAAAAGTACCAAAGCATTTGGACCTCATAACTAGACTGTGTAACTGTTTACTTCCTCAAGCCTTCAGATTCCTCAACACCCAGAAGAGAACTGTATTGTACTGCATATATGTTTATAAAAATATCCTCAATATTATTGTTAAAAGTGTGCTTTAGCTCATTATCTTGAGTTTATTCTCATCTTGTAAGGTAGGATTCTGAATTTTGTGTACTTTGTTATTTGAACTGTTATATTTGTAGGGCACTCTGATGAGAGGGACACAGAAGCACAACACAGAGATGGAGGTGTTAGGTGCAAATCTCAAATGTGTTTATTTGTTAACACAGTGCAATGAAAAAGTGGTATTTTTAGAGGTGAAAAAGAACCTTGCATGCTCTTTCTGGATTAATTGAGGATTCCATGGGGAGGTTCCCAATCTTGAAGGAGTCCCAGTGGAGGTGCAGAAAGAGCTTTGAACCCATTAGCTTGGCTCAGGCTCAGCAGACGTTGGCACTTTTGGCTACCCAGAGCAAAGGGATAAAGCAGAGGGATACAGCACATTAATTCCTTCCATGGGCATAACGCAGCCCACCTCCTGCTGGCTGCTAAGCTTGACTTTCTGCTGTGGCATTCTGCTGGAGTGTGGGTGCCCCAGCTGCACTCCTGATTGGCCCCCACTCTTTTGGTGGGAATTTTTCTGCACAACCTTGCAACAACCTTGCAGCTTAATTCAGCAGTGCTGACTGTGATGCTGAAATTCTGAGGAGTGTGATTTCTTTTAGCAGTGGATTTTCTGGGGAGAAGAGTTCATTTGATTGCAAGGGCTTCCTGTTCCACTGCCACATATTTCCTCTCAGCAGGGGTTCAGTTTCTGGGAGATAAACAGGACTGGGTGTTTCCCTTTCAAATGTTTGGGAGAGGACCGCTACCAGGCAGGTAGGTTAATGTCATGGGGAGGGTGATAAGGGCTTTCCTTTGGTGGACAAACGCCCACTCCTTGTAGCTCATCCGCTTCATCCATTCCAACTGACCCTTTTAGTTTTGATTTGAGGGAGGATGCTACAGTGGAGAAGTTAAAAACAAACCACCGATAATATCTTGCAAAACTCAGAAAGGCACATACCTGTTTTTTCATTGTGGGTTGGGGGTACTCCTTGACGGCCTCTATTTCTGAGGTTTGAGAATGCCCAGACCAGCCCCAGATGGCACTTGCGGGGGTTAGCAGGTAGTCCGGCCTTCTGCAGGGCTTCCAGAACTTCCTTTAGATGAAATAGTCAACCAATGTGGAGGAGTGGATGACACCAAAGTCCAGATAAGTAGCCGCAAAGGCCGAATGGGGCAGAGGACAATGTCTATGAGGCACTGGAATGTGGCAAGCACCCCATGTAGGCCAAAAGAAAGAACCAGGTACGGCCAATGGTCATTGGTGGTGCTGAACGTAGTCTTGGGTTTTGCATCTGGGGCAAGGGCCATTTGCCAATAACCCTTGGTCAGGCCGAGGGTGGAAAAATAGTGGGTTTTTCCCAGGCACTCCATGATGTTATCCACCTCGGGGAGGGGGAAGCTGTCACATTCTGAGATTTGGTTGAGCCTCCGGAATTCATTACAGAGGCGGATGCTTCTGTCTGGCTTAGGCACCACCTTAATGGGGTTGGACCATGGGCTGGTGGACTCATCGAAGACCCCATCTTTTAACATTACCCCGTTCCTGTTTTTTTCTCTATGACGTTATGACCAACTTCCGGGACACAGAATGGTCATTGTCGAACCACCATCCCAGAAGGGGTCTTGATCTCATGGTGCACCAGGTGGGTCAGTCCTGGCATGGAGGAGAAAATGTCAGCGAATTGGTCTCTTCACCAGGGCACACTTTCCGAGATCTGTGACAGAGAAAGCAAATGCAGATACACCTGGGGCCAGAGGGACCCACCTCTTTAGTATATTGATGTAGTATAATTGACTGTCTGCATGCTTACCTGGCTGTTGCAGTTTGTAGTTGACTGGGCCTACCTTCTCAAGGACAGAGTACAGGCCCTGCCATTTTGCCAGGAACTTGTAGGATGTGCTAGGGACAAGCAACATGAACTGATCTTCATGCTGGAATTTACAGAACTGGGCTGGTTGGTTGTAGACTCTTTGCTTGTTCATGTGCTCTTTTACTATGGGGCCAACACGATCAATTTGTGCCTGTATGTCCTGGACAAAATCAATGATCAAACAGAATGGAGAGGACTGCTCCTCCCACACTTACCGGGCTATGTCCAACAGCCTTTGAGGTCACCGTATGAAAAGAAGCTCAAAAGGCATGACACCTGTGGATGCCTTGGCCGTCTTATGGATGGTGAAGAGCACATATGGAAGGAGGAGGTACCAGTTCCATCTACCACGAGTGTTTAATTAAAGCACTCCACCAGTCCATCAGTCTGGGGGTGGTAAACGGATGTCCTCAAATATTTGACATGCAACAGTCGACACAGAACTACCATTTGGTGTCCAGGAATGCCCAATGTCGTCTTCCTCAATTTTGTGAACCATTGCTAAGCATTGTAGCTGGGATCAGGGAGGTGGACAGACAACGCCAGTGCCTGAGCCTAACTCTAATTCCTTTGCTTCGTCTCTGGGAGCTTGCTTTGTGATTTCTTCTAAACCAAATGTGGAATTTGCATCAGACTCTAAGAAGCTTTATGGGGGCAATGAGGAGCAAGCATCCATCAAATTGCCATCATATTCTGTGGTGTTGTTACCTGATAAAAGAGTTTGCATTGTCCTCTCTGAGCTTGACAATAGCTACCAAACTTTACAACACCTTTCAACTCCATGTCTCCCATTTTTCACAGACCTCCACACTGAGGTGTCAAGGTTATGGAATAATCCTTATTATATCTGTTTCTTCTCCTCAGCCTCTGCATGGGTATGCGACAATACCTATGGCTGAAGGGAAACTTGCCAGCTCTCTCTCCACTTAATCGGCTGCATGGTAAAATTCTGTGCTGCCATTGAGGCCTTGTTGGGCCATGCTGGCCTTATACGGAAGACCTACAATCCCACTTAAGAAACTTATCTGTGGTCAAAAAAATTCTATGCCTCTTTAGGGCCATCTCCCCTGCTGCCTATCCAGTCGCTTCATGTGCTTCGGGGTTCAGGCATGACAACCCATGCTCCTGGTCCTTGTGTGTTGCTGTCCCCTTAGTTATCCCCTGCCAGCATGTGCTTTCTCCTTCACAGACAACCACCTTCTTGAGAATAGTATGGGATTTAGCCTCAATGCTTTCTCCTGCACAGAGATTATATCTATTCTGCCCTAAAAGGACTCTTTGAGGTGCAGTGTGAGGAGTTATGAGGGCTTTGAGGTAAGAGAGAGCTGGTCAGTTTTTTGCTTTGTAGGCAAGCATCAGTGCAGCTGCATTTTGGATCATTTGCAGAGGATGAATTGCATTCATAGGTAGACCTGACAGAGAAAGCTGCAGTAGTCCAGTCTTGAAATGACCAGCTCCCATTGTCCATGTCATGAAGATTTTAACCTTCACTGAGATAAGGCCAACCATGTGAGGATCCTGAGACATCTAGAGATGTATCAGCTCCATTTGGACTTTCCTTCACAAAGTTTTTGAGCATAAAAGATTCACTTTTGAGTCTGGTTCCTCTCAAAGTTTCTTCCTCTTCCATCTAAAGGATTTTTTCCTTGAGAAAGTCACCTCAGTCACTTCAGACTTGCTCATTGGGGATCAATACAAATGCATTTAAATATAATCCAATATTAATCTTGAATTTTTGTATTATATTTATATTAACTTTTTTTTAAATTTGTATGTTCTGTAAAGCTGCTTTTAGATAATATCCATTGTTAACACATAATATACACATAAATCTGACTTTAAATTTTATCAAGTACCTGGGCAGCCAGTGTGGACAAAAATGGTCAAATCCTTCAAATGTTGTAGACAGGAAAGAAACATGAGTGTGTCACATTAGCAACATGCGACAAAAATGACAGTTGATTATCCATAGTTACCCCAAGCTCATGAGCTATGACTGTGACTCCCTGTTTGATGACTTTTCTTCACCATTCCTTCTCTTTAGCTCTGTTCATAAAACCCAGTCCAGTCTGAGTGTTGCACAATTACAGAATGAAACAAAAACAGTCAGCTTTGTTATTTTTTATCCCTTCATTCATACGTCAGTGTATTTTAGTCAGATGCATGTCAGCATTAATAAAGTCTGAAAACTAAATAACATGCAAACTGTATTCTGAAATATATACTGTATAAATACAGTCTTAGATAAATAGAGTGAATCACTCAGAATCTTCTTTTGAATTTTTTTATTATTAAATTTGCAAAACTTTTTATGATGTTTATTATTCATGAACATGTCTTCAGGAGAACACAGAAAAATATACAAAACAATAGCAATATGTAGGCACTTCATCATGAGGAGTGGAAAAAGACTTTTCATGAAATAACTTTTATTAATGTAGAGTCTGTTCGAAATATTTGCAGTGTAATAATTAATTTAATGCATTTTTGAAACCACGGGTAAAACAGAGCATAAATAACTGGATTAATGGTGGAATTAAAGCAAAGTATGAGCAAAAGTTTCTTAATTGTCTCTGCCTGTATTTCAATAACATTCCCTAATAAACTGCAAATAAAATATGGAAGTAAACACACCAGAAACACAGACACTAAAATACCGAGGACTTTAGCTGCTTTTCTCTCAGATTTCATTGAGTATGAGGTGATTTTCTGTGTTTTAGGCCGTGCGTGATTATTAAGCTCTCTGATAGCAGTGGCATGTTTCTTAGCAATCACAAAAACTCGAGTATACAATATGATTATGACAGAAAGTGGGAATATAAATGAATATATGAGATCGAGTACAGTCCAAATCTCATTCAGAAAATAAACACACTCTTCAGGACATGATAGAAAATTTACGAAACATCCATTAAAATAACAGAGCGCTGCATTATAGACTAGACATATACACCAGTTAGAATAAACAAAAATGCACATTGTTCTCTTAGTGACTGTGTTTGTGTAGAGAAAGGGATTTGAGAGAGCCAAATACCGATCTACAGCAATTAGAGCAATATTATAGACGGATAAACATGTGAGGACACCACCAATGAACAAAAAACAGATGCAGAAACCTCTCCCAAATATCCAGCATGACTCGATCAACCAGATTAACATTGCTGGCATCACTAAAGCACCAACATGGATATCCGACACAGCCAGAGAGAGCACCAGCATGTTTGTTGGTGTGTGAAGCTGCTTGAAGTGAAGAACAGAGATGATGACGAGCATATTTCCACACATTGTTAGCAGAACCACAGCAGCTGAACACACGTACAGTAAGATATAAACTGCAGGAGATACAGATCTCTCTGGACAGGAGAAATGATCACAGCCATCAGACTGATTAAACTCTGTCAGATTCATCAATACAGCATTTCTCTAATGTCTACAGAATTTAAAGTCATAATTCGAATGACTTATGGCTTAGAAGCTCTGGTGGATTTATAGTTTGTAGAAATTAGTCACGCCTCCCTAATTTGAGTGACAGTATGATAGATATGATGTCATAGCTTGTGGGAACAAAAGGAGCTTCCTGTTAATTCACTGTTTAAGAATGTAAATATTTTCTTGCAGTGTTGATGGAGGTTTTTGATTCTCTGATACACTACACCTGGTCTCCACACTGCACCTTAGCTTCCATATAGACATTTCTAGCAAATTTGCCTGGGCCTTATACATGCCATTGTCACTGGCAATGTTTTACTGGTGCTTAGTGTTTTGGTTTCAGTTGATCTGATTAAGTGGAAGAGGTGCAGAAAGTGGTCAAATAAAGGAAAAAGAAAAAAGAAAGGATAAACAAGGCTACAGGAATAGTTGTGCATTTCCTACTTGAATGCTCCTGAACACACAGACACATACCATGTTCTACAGTCTGACTCAGATCCCAAGTCGGTCTACAAATGCCAAAATCATCGCCAATTACTCCATGAAATGTGTGTCTGAAACCTCTTAAACAGATATCAAATAAACTCACACTAATCAAACAAAATCCGAGGATCCATTTTTCATTTTCTCTTTTCAGTGATCCCTCACTACACAAACTGTACAAGCCAAATCTTAATATATCATCTCAAATTATTACCATTTTACACGACTTATATCACATTTAATCTGTGTTACCAGTCTGCACCATCATATGATCACCAAAATTAGTAATTACTCTCTCCTGTGCTGACATAATTGACAGTGGTTAGGACAGAAGCTCCTTATGATCAGTTTACCTGCTATTACACTTTTCTACCAGTAGGGGATCCTGTATACACATGGACAGGGGTGTGCAAATATACACACAATATCATGCACCAGCAAATATGAATCATAAGTATTAAACTATAAGACCATAATCAAATTCATTTTATTACATGTATAGCAGTTAGATCAATTCAAGTCAAGTCAAGAAGCTATTATTGTCATTTCAACCATAAATGGCTTACACAGTACACATTTAAATGAAACAAAGGACTATAGTTTCTCCAGGACTATAATGCTACATACAACAAAGCTACATAAAACAACACAGAACTAAGGACTTAAAGTAAGTTGTCCTATCCACATAAAATGCATAGTGTGCAAACAGTGTGAGACAAAAGACAAACAGACAAAACAAAACACCACAGGACAAATACCCAACAAACAGGATCCAGAATGTTCACCTGTCTCATTGCAAAGTCTACATGCTGATGGAATTTAGTGACCATTGATTTGAGATGTGCATGATTGAAATCTCAGGGTGAGAATTCTGCAGATCACTAATAGCCACATAAAGTTCACATAGTGGCTTCTTAGCATTAGCATCCGGGGGAATGTACACTGCCACAAAGAAAGCAGTGTTGAATCTTTGTGGTAAATAAAATGTCCTGCATCTAACAGTCACAAACACTCCTAGGGATGAGCAGTACAGTTCAGTTGTCACTAAACAAGGTGAGCCGATCTAGCTGAATGGCAGCATCCAGAACAAAGATGCAGGAGTCTTGAAGCTCTCACTGTGTGGTCTGCTTAAGTCTGCTGTAGTTCAGTTGTCATGAAACGCTGCAGCAGTGCTGACGCTATGGGAATGTTTCTGTGAGGAAGTTGTATCTGAAGCTCTGTGTGCACACATGCCATTTTAATGGCTCGGAAAGGACACATGCGTCCATATAAGGGCATCTATGTCACACTGCTCCAGCTTCTATTTGTCTGAAGGAAGCGCGAGAAGATGCCCGGGTCATGGCCAGTGATGCAGCATCTTGTTCCCTTCTCAGGGAACCGGGTTACATACGTAACCTGGTGTAGTTCCCTTTCGGGGGAACTCGATGCTGCATCAGTGCTGACACTATGGGAATGCCAATACCCACGCTGCCACGCACCGGTCGATGACTGCGACAGAGGCCCTGAGAGGGCACAAGCAGACTGGGAACAGAACATCAAAGGCCCTGCAGGACCTGGGACCCTGGAGTGGGGTCCAAGTCATAGAATGTGATAAAGGTGTGCGGAGAGGACCATCCAGCCGCAGCACAAATATCTTCAAGGGGGACACCCCTGGCCAAGGCACTGGACGAGACAATACCCTTAGTAGATTGAGCCCTGATGCCGAGAGGCGAGGCAAGACTGCGGCGCACCTCATAGGCCTGAGTAATGGCCTCTACTACCCAGTGTGCCAGGTCCTGTTTGGAAACCGGATTACCCCTATTCCTGCCCCCAATACAGACAAAAAGGGTGGAGGAGTTACACCACAAGCTAGAGCGGTGGACATAAGTCCTCAAGGCCCTTACCGGGCAAAGCAAATGCAGATTGTCCTGTTCTGCTGACTCATGGGGCAGGAGACAGTAGGCCTGCAGGATGATTGGACAACCTGCCTTGACAAAAAACTGGTGTTGCCATCCTGGGCACCTTAGGGACATATCCTGCCCTGGGGTGCAGAATAGCCTTGGACATGCCAGGGGAAAATTCTAGGCAGGCGGGGGCGATCGAGAGAGCCTGCAAATCACCCACTCCTTTGAGAAAGGCCAAGGCAAGAAGCAGAGCCAACTTCAGAGTCAGAAACTTCTCAGAGGCTGACTCCATGGGCTCAAAGGGGGCTTCCAGCAGCCCATCCAGGACCACAGAAAGGTCCCAGGAAGGAAGTCGTGGTCTACAGGAAGGCCTCAGCTGCCTGACACCACGCAGAAAGTGAGAGACCAGAGGGTTCCTACCCAAGGAGGCAACAAAATGACAGGTTCATAGTTCGCGGTGACGGTGGCCATGTACACCTTTAAAGTAGATGGGGACAGGCCCCGAGAAAAGCAAGACTGCAGGAACTCCAGCACTGTAACGACCGGGCAGTGAACTGGATCCAGACAGTGTTCATCGCAACAGAGTCGAAAAAACCTCCACTTCAGAGCATACAGCTTCCTAGTGGAGGGAGCCCTAGCATTCAGCAGAGTCTCTGTCACCTCAGATGAAAGGCCTGCCTCTATGAAATTGTCTCTCTCAGGGGCCAGACCCAAAGCTTCCATGTCTCGCGCCTGAGAGAGGAGATCCTTCCTGACGGGAACCTCCCATGGAGTGCAGTTCGGGAAGAAGACTAGGTCTGTGAACCAAACTTGAGAGGGCCAACAAAGGGCAACTAGGAGAAGGTTGACTCAGTCATGGTGCACTCTGGCTAGGACATGCGGGAGCAGAGCTACCGAGTGGGAGACAGATGTGCCCGCATAGTGGTCGAGTCTCAAACTACACCCAGAAAAGTGGTTCTCTGAGAAGGAGAAAGCACACACTTTCCTGGGTTCAACCTGAGGCCTAAAGATCTCATGTGGGCAAGCCACAACATCTCGATGACTGGCCGCCATAGCCTTCCACTGGGCCAGAATGAGCCAGTCATCCAGGTAATTCAGTACACGAATGCCCTGGAGACGCAACGGTGCCAGGGCAGTGTCCATACACTTTGTAAATGTGGTTAGTGGCTCAGCGGAGCTCAGATACCACCTGAGGTCCCAATGCCTCACCACTGTCAAGCTCTGTCAGCAGGTCAGCCTGGTAGGCCTGCAAAACAGCCATGGTGTGCAGGGCCACATCTGCTTGGCCTGCTGCCTTATAGGCCTTATCCACAAGGGCTGAAGTAGTCCGACATGGCTGGAGAAAAAACACGTGCCGAAAATGGATTTCTCCAGGACCTCGACACCTCAGCATCAGTCTAGAAAAAAATGCGTGAAGCAGCGCAAGCTCCCAAAACCAAGCGAACGGAGTCAGGGGAATGGGCAAGAGAAATGGAAACACCCGTCTCTTGCACCGCTTCTGCTAACTCAACCTGCGAACCCCATGATCGAAGCCACCGCGCCACCGCAGTGGATGCAGGACCTGGACCAAGAGGCGCAGCCAAAGCTGAAAATATAGCCAGGCAGGATTTGCTTGTCCATAGTAATCTCCAAGGCATGTGAGTGGGCCTGCCATGATGCTGTAGTTTCTGATAAATTCCCTGTAGAATTTGGTGAATCCAAAAAACCTCTGCAGTTCTTTGATTCTAGAGGAGACTGACCACTGATTATGACATGAAACATTCTGGTGTCCACTTCCACTCACTAATTAAGTAGCCTAGGAACGCTATGGTGGATCTCACATTTCACTGCCTTGACAAAAAACTGGTGTTGCAGAAATTCGATTAGAACTTTTCAAACATGGTTAAATTCAGTGTCTACAGTATGTCTGTGGAGTAGATTAGAATGTCATTGATGTCATCTATATGACAGTTATTTAATAAGTCTCTGAATACTTTGTATTCAATACTGCAGAAATGTGTATGAATTTACAGATTATATGCACAGAGATTCATCTCCAAGATACATATCAGAAAAAGCTGATTCCCAAAAAGCCTTAAGTATCATGAGGCGATATGTATATAACTAAATGTTCTTTTACACATTAGTTAGGCTACAGAGTATAACCAGATATCCATAGTGTCCATGTGTTGTCAGAAACACCACTTTCCATTGGTCCCTCTTTCATACACAAATAAGGTTGTAAACCCTCCTGAGGTCCTGTTTCATAAAGATGTCTTGTTTTCTTCCAGAGCTGCTCTGGGGCTGACAGGACTATAGGTTAGGGGTAGAGGTGCCTGACCAAATTCTTATTGTGATATATGTCCTGCCTCCCTGCTGGGTACTCAAATACCTCCCAAATAATTTGGAAAAAATTGCGGGATGGTGGTTCATCTTGGTAGGCCACTGGTTGGTAGGCAATAAATATTTCACATTGTAGCAAGAAGCCTCAACAGTGGTCAAACTCCTTCGACAGGGTTCATCTGTCTGGGTTTGATTCACTGAGAAGGGAGGCCTCACATTTTTATATAACTGTATAAATACTCAAAGGGTAATCTAGAGGTTATTTAAAAAATGACTGGGTTTAACCTCTTACGGACCTCCGCCTATATCCATTGTCCAACAAAAAGTGGTACAGCTCCCACATACTTTGACACACAGGGGTGAGCCTGGTCTCATTTGAAAGAAGAGATTCTCTAGTTTCAGAAACTAGTTTCATTGATTCTAGGCTTTACTGGCACAAAGTTACAGGGGTTTGAATGCAGATTTTCCTGTCCGCCTGGGTTGTTTTTCTGATAAACTGATTAATCTTATTTTTCTAGAACATGTTAGGGACAAACCAACAACTGAGAGTCATAGCCACATGTCTTGGCTTTCACCAAAAAAAATTTCAAGTCAAAAGACCCAAAAAATGGATTTTATATGAATATTTTTTTACGGCCCTGGTCGTCGGGTGCAGCGTTTTTGTGTACTTGTTTACTATATAACTTTGAAATAAAAGGCTGCAGGCTCAGTCTGACAAGCCATAAATAAGCCTAGACTCTCTCTCTATCACTCTGGTGTGAAAACAGGCCTGTAACTTGACACCCTGAGCTGTGAGAGGGACAAAAGGTCAGGGATTACGCAAGAATTCCTCTGCGCATCCAGTTCACGCAGACACAGGCAAAGAACATACTGCATGCCATATACCGTTGGAATCGTCTGCTTATTGGCTAAACGGCTGTATAGGTCCCAGCCCATTTCATTGCTATTGGAAGGAGTAATTGTCAGTCAAAGGCGAGTTCCCAAAAATGAGGTCATGCCACCATTGGCTTCTCAGCCGTCTATCTCTGCCATACAAGCACCGATTGGCTCAAATGAGGGCTTATTTGATTCGTTAGGACCTGGGCTATAAATATGACGTAGGCTTTGAATTTTTGAATATCCCAATTAGGAGTTAGAGCGGCAAAACGAGCGCACTTCTGTTTCCAGTTTTCAGAACACTAACGGAATATTTGCGGCGCGACCAGAGCGTTTTGGATTAAAAGGCTTACAGATTTCAATTCCTTGGACCTGTGTGGATTTTTGTGGATTATTTGTGTTGGAATATATTACCCCAGTGAAGAAAGAGACGCGTCTAAATGTAAGGGAAAACCGGCCTAGCGCCACCTAGGTCAGTTTTGTCCGAAATTTTTTTCTAATTGTATGAAGGCTGTGAATCATATTGTGCTTTGTGTGTGGGCTTAAAAAATATTGAGAGTATAAACTTTACTAGGTAAATAGGTTTTTTCGTGTTTTTGGAGGATTTGATGCTTTAAAGTTGAATTGAAGCTTGTTTCTGGGTCATCCCCTAGTGGTCACTTCTACTTCCGTGCCGTGTACGGCACAGGGCCCGTAAGAGGTTAACTTAGACTACACTGATTGAGTTATTTTCCTATACTTACTTGACCATAAAAAAAGAATGTTTAAAAACCTAAAAAAATAGTAATGTAGTGTAAGATCAACAGAGTAAGTGATTCACTCAGCATGCTGCCCTTTAATATGCCCTCAGTATACCTGGAAAACAATGACAAAGCTAGACAATGATGGTGCTAAAGAAAAGACACTAAGAAAACCAAACACACTTACCTAACCAACATCCTGGCTACACTGCACTTCCCTTGCAAACTTAAGTACGGGGGGAGGCACCTGCCCCTTACATAATGTGTCTATACATGTACTACGTATTATATAATATATTAGCAAGCTCCTTCTTGCCTCTTCCAGCCCCATAAGTAGAACAATACTTCACACAAACAGCAATACCAAAATATGAGCTAGCAACACAGCAATGCAAAGAGCAAATAGTTCCATAAGACAACATCAAGCACCCCAGATTTGTTGACATGCTCGCTCATTTATTGTTGCAAACTTCTTCTGGATGCACTTCCGAGACGGTGTCCACACGGTGTGGCTCCTTCTCGCAGCAAAATGGTCTGGGCAAGCGGCCAACTTTATCACGCTCCCCCACCAATCCCCAGCCATAAGAGAATTGCAGAAACAACATCTAAAATAAGTGCCTTGGCATGTAACAACTATAAATGTGTCACATTCTTTAAAACAATGTTCATGTGAAAAGCAGTGAAAAGCATTAATTTCCAATGTAAAAATAAAGATTTACAGAATTTTATTAATGCTTCTTTGATAGATCATAAAGGAGTCTACAGTAGAGATTACATATTACCAGGGAAATAAATGTTATAAATACCCAAATCCTAAATATTATATCAGTATAGTAATCCACATTTATATTTTGACACTACTAAAAACACAAAAAGTTACAAATTAATCTTTTGTGTTGTTTGTTGGTTTATATATGCTAATTGTTATTATGCTTGATATTCTCCTTATGATGTCTCTTAGTCCTATTTCTAACTATTTAATTATTTTAATAATTTGGAGCTGCTTGAGCAAACATAATAAATATTTAATAAAAGGTTACACTCAAATATTGAAAACAAATTATTGCTCTTACATAATATATTATATTTGAATATGTAATAATTAATGTATTTAATTGATTAATTGTCATCAATAGTGTTATAATATATTTAGGCATATCAGAAGGAGTGGGGGAAAAACATTTTTTTTTATAAAAAAACATTGATTAATGCAGAGTCTGTCTGGAATATTTCCCGAGATATAATTATTTTAATGCACCTTTTAAACCACGAGTAAAACAGAGCATAAATAACTGGATTAATGGTGGAATTAAGAGAAATCACCATCATAACTTTCTGAATTGTTTCTGACTGTAGTTGAATAACATAACCTAATAAACTGCAAATAAAATATGGAAGTAAACACACCAGAAACACAGACACTAAAATACCGAGGACTTTAGCTGCTTTTCTCTCAGATTTCATGGAGTGTGAGGTGATTTTCTGTGTTTTAGGCCGTGTGTGATTATTAAGCTCTCTGATAGCAGAGGCATGTTTCTTAGCAATCACAAAAACTCGAGCATACAATATGATTATGAGAGAAAGTGGAAATATAACTGAATATATGAGATCAAGTACAGACCAAAACATATTCAGAGAGAGAAAACACTCTCCGGGGCACATAACAGAGCTCATGAAGTTTCCATTGATATAAAAAAGTACTAAGTTATAGACCACCACTACACACCAATTAAAAAAAATTACAACACGAGTGATCCTTATAGAGACTTTGTTCATGTAGAGAAATGGGGTTGATAGAGCCAAATATCGATCCACCGCAATCAGAACAATATGATATACAGATAAGGTCATCAGGAAGGAGGCAGTCATCATAATACACATGCAAAAGTCTCTACCAAAAATCCAGCATGACTCGATCACCCAGCTTAAAATCGAAGGCATCACTAAAGCTCCAACAAGGAAATCTGACACAGCCAGAGAGAGCAACAGCATGTTTGTTGGTGTGTGAAGCTGCTTGAAGTGAAGAACAGAGATGATGACGAGCAGATTTCCACACACTGTTAGCAGAACCACAGCAGCTGAACACACATACAGTAAGATATAAACTGCAGGAGATACAGATCTCTCTGGACAGGAGAAATGATCACAGCCATCAGACTGATTAAACTCTGTCCGGTTCATCAATACAGCATTTCTCTAATGTCTACAGAATTTTAAGTAATACAGAAAATGTAAAAAAGTCATAATCAAATGACTCATGGCTCAGACACTGGTGATTTTATAGTAAATAGAAATTAGTCACACCTCCCTATTTTGAGTGACAGTATGATAGATATGATGTCATGGCTTGTGGGAACAAAAGGCCTAAACTAAATATCTCCATCTCATGTGTTCTTGACTGTACTGATGGGACACTGGTTTCTATAATGGTAATTCATGGAGAATAGAAAATTAAAAACAACAACATTCAATAAAGTGAATATTATACAAGTATATAATAAATGTCAGTTAATTATATTTATTAAAAATGTCACTACAAAAACCCACCACATTGGTCACAAACATATTCAGCTCTTAGTGTTTGTCCTGCAGTCAGTAAGGCTGTCCGTCTTATTACATATTACAAATACATATTACTCCATTACACATTATTTTAAACCATGGCTAAAACAGAGCATAAAGAAACACCTTAATATCTGAATCACTATACTGCATTACAAATATGTAAATATAATTTTTCTTGTGTGAAGATGAACAATGCTGATTTTGTGTCTGCAATTAATAAACATAAATCCCTACAGAATATTAAATATTCTGCATGAGTGGTTATTTGATGTAATAAACTGTGTGTTTTATAATTAAACAATCAGCATTTAAAATAATGAACCTGATGTAAACATTTTTGAAGGATTGTAAGGAATTGTATTAGTATTATTACTTCTCCTGTCATTAGTTGGTATCCTAAGTCTGTAACATAGTGAATCAGTGTTAATGTATTCATCGATAGAGACTTAAAACCCCTGTTGTATGTCACTCTGGATAAGGACGTCTGACAAATGCCATGATTGTAAATGTAGTCCAATGACTTTTATGTCTTCAGCAAATTTGATAATGCTGGTACACTTTGCTGAATGCTGAGCTATAATCAGTAAACAATATTCAGGCATGGGTGTCGTTATTTTTGAAAGTCCAGTCTTAGTTTCACAGAAACCTGGCTTTAGGACATGCTCCATTCACCACAGGACCATACAGTCAAATCCTGAAAACATAAAGGTGGTGGCACGAGTGTTTACATTAATAACAAGGGGCGCTCAGACATGTAGACAGTCAGTAAACTCTGTTTAAGTGATTTGAAATTTTTTGGTATATTTTGCACATGCAGTATTATAACTCCTGTAAAGCCTATTTATATTCCACTTAGAAAATCTTGTTTGTATGAAGATATAAATAACTAAATAAAGACCTAACACCCAATAAAG
This sequence comes from Tachysurus fulvidraco, assembly GCF_022655615.1. Classification (NCBI taxonomy): domain Eukaryota; kingdom Metazoa; phylum Chordata; class Actinopteri; order Siluriformes; family Bagridae; genus Tachysurus; species Tachysurus fulvidraco. Next base: position 28,419,485 of record NC_062526.1, read on the forward strand.
CATATTCTGATTCAACCATGCTCAGACTTACTGTAGCTCATGGACTATTTTGTTAGAGCCAGTATCAGTCCACACTGATGCACCACAAGGGAGCTTTCTCTCTCCTATACTATCATCATTATATCCTGTTCACTCCCAATAACTGCCAGAGGAAGTACAGTGGACTAAAAAATTTCATAATTACAAACCTTTTGGATAACCACATTTCAGAAGTTACAAGTTAGTGATTTTATCTGGGTTCTCGACTCATACTTACTGAAGTTGTGCAGTTTATTTCCTAATGTATTAATACTAAATTTATTAGCTTGCCATTAATTAACATTAATATCTGAACTTCACTTTTAACGTCTGATTCGTCTCTGTATTAATTATCATGTTTCTTTACTAAAGTCAGTGACTAGTCTTACAGGTTCACTGTTTTGAAGCTGAAGATGAGAATATAGTTTAAAGTCATGCTCTAACAAACTGGCTGGTAAACAATCACTCGTAAATATTCATATTCCTGAAAATATTCAAATGTCCAAACACTGTCAAATTTTTTTATTTCCTAATTCACACTTAATCTTTTTATTTTAATATCACATTCACGTTAGTCATATTTAGGATTAAATTTAGGCCAAACTTTTGATGATGCAAAGATTTTTTTTCATGATTAATTTTATGTCACATATGCAGTTTAAAGATGTCCTGATCTATTGGATCATTGAAACAATGGGTGATGTGGTAGCTCAGTGTGTAAGGTGTTGAACTACTCATCTGAAGGTCATGAGTTTAAATCCTGGGCCACCAGGCTGCCACTCCTGAGCCCCTAAGCATGACCCTTACCCTCAGTTGCTTAGCTGTGGGTTGCTCAGGATAAGGGCAACCACAATCACATTCAAATGCCTCAAATAGTATTGGTGGTTTTAGTCTTTATAAATGACTCACACCGCCTGAGTCTGACTGACAGTAAATGTGTAAATATGATGTCATGCCATGTTGAAACAAAAGGCCTAGTACTAACTAGTGAAAGACTTAAACGTGATTTCTATGTTTTCTATGCAAAATTAATTCTTACATTTTACATATTAACCTGTGAATTAGAAACATAAAGATGTCACAAAACATGTTAAATATTTGTTGCAGCAGCATCACTATAAAGAGCATTAACAGACTTAACAACACCATTTAAAGACTTCTCTTCATGGTTCTACTAGGTGCTTAAACAGTAGTGTTGGCAAAAATACATCAGACAAAAATTATATTGGGGTTGAAATTTGATTAAATGTTTAAATGATATATAATTAACATAAACAATATTTACTTTAAAGACATTATTAGGTGGTGTTACAAAGAATTTTCATGAAAGAACATTGTTTAATGCAGAATCTGTCTGGAAAATTTGTAGAGTTACAGTTATTTTAACACACCTCCTGAACCACGGATAAAACAGAGCATAAATAACTGGATTAATGGTGGAATTAAGACAATGTATGATTAGAATTTTCTGAAATATTTCTGTCTGAATTCCAATAGCATACCCTAATAAACTGTAAATATAATATGGAAGTAAACACACCAGAAACACAGACACTAAAATACAGAGGACTTTAGCTGCTTTTCTCTCAGATTTCATGGAGTGTGAGGTGATTTTCTGTGTTTTAGGCCGTGTGTGATTATTAAGCTCTCTGATAGCAGTGGCATGTTTCTTAGCAATCATAAAAACTCGAGTATACAATATGATTATGACAGAAAGTGGGAATATAAATGAATATATGAGATCAAATACAGCCCAATTCTCATTCAGAAAGCAATAACACTCTCCAGGACACATTACAGAAATTGTGAAGTTTCCATTGAAATACATGAAAGCTAAGATATAGATCAGCATCACACACCAGTCAAAAATAATTACAACAGCAGTGATCCTCACAGAGACTCTGTTCATGTAGAGAAAGGGGTTTGAGAGAGCCAAATATCGATCCACAGCAATCAGAGTGATATTATAGATTGATGAAATTATGAGAAAACTAAAAATCATCCAAAAACAAATGCAGAAATCTCTCCCAAAAATCCAGCATGACTCGATTGTCCAGATTAACATTGCTGGCATCACTAAAGCACCAACAAGGAAATCTGACACAGCCAGAGAGAGCAGCAGCATGTTTGTTGGTGTGTGAAGCTGCTTGAAGTGAAGAACAGAGATGATGACGAGCAGATTTCCACACACTGTTAGCAGAACCACAGCAGCTGAACACACGTACAGTAAGATATAAACTGCAGGAGATACAGATCTCTCTGGACAGGAGAAATGATCACAGCCATCAGACTGATTAAACTCTGTCCGGTTCATCAATACAGCATTTCTCTAATGTCTACAGAGTTTAAAGTAAAACAGAAAATGCAAAAAGTCATAATCAAATGTCTTGTGGCTCAGAAGCTCTGGTGAATTTATAGCTTATAGAAATTAGGCACGCCTCCCTTTTTTGAATGACAGTTTTATAGATATGATTTCATGGCTTGTGGGAATAAAAGGCCTAAACTAAATATCTCCATCTCACATGTTCTTGACTGGATTTATGGAGCTTCCTGTTAATTAGCCTGTTATGGACCTCGCCCCCTATTTTCATGATTTTCGCCTACATGACCTACCCACCTAAAAAGTGGTACACATACTTTGACACACATGGTGAGCATGGTCTCATTGGAAAGAAGAGAGTCTCTAGTTTCAGATACAAGTGTCAGAGGCCTTACTGTACTTACTTGCAGTTTTTCATTTATCTTACTAGTTATTCTGCTGTCCTGTGTGTTGGAAGTTGATTGCATAACTGCCTACGACAGACACACGCTTCTAAATATAGGTTCCTATGTCGCGAAACGCAAACCGGACTTTGAGTTCTTGAACGATGGCGATTTGTTTACCAACACCGCATCGGAGCCCTTTGTCTGGGCCGCACGAACGTGACCGAGGAAACGCCGCCGGAAAAGAGGGAAGAGAGCCGGCGTCCTTGTTAGACTCAGATGTCGTCCCCTCCGACCTCCTCTCCCAACCATTTTGCTGGCTAATGTTCAGTAACTAGACAACAAACTCTGTGAACTACGGGCACGTATCTCCTACCAACGAGAAACGAGGGACTGCTGCATTATTTGCCTCACAGAAAGCTGGATGTCTGCGGAGGTTCCAGACTCAGCCATCGAGTTCACGGGGTTCTCTGTGCACCGCTCGGACAGGACGAAAGAGCTCACAGGGAAAAGCAGAGGCGGAGGTGTTTGTTTTTTTATCAACAACTCGTGGTGTGATGAAAGGAACCTACACTCTATTAAATCCTTCTGCTCCCCTGATCTGGAATTTCTTACGCTTCTGTGTCGACCATTCTGGCTACCGAGGGAATTTACAGCGGTCATTATCACAGCTGTTTATATTCCTCCTCAAGCTAACACAGACCAGGCACTCAAGGAACTGTATAGGAATATAAGTGAGCAGGAAACCGCGCACCCAGATGCAGCGTTTATTGTAACAGGGGACTTTAACAAAGCCAACTTCAGAACAATAGCACCAAAATACCTCCAACACATCACTATCAACACGCGTGGTGACCGTATACTGGACCACTGCTACTCTCCCTTCCGGGATGCTTACAAATCCCTCCCCCGCACACCTCTCGGCAAATCGGACCACTCGTCCATTCTGCTCCTGCCTGCTTATAGGCAGAAACTGAAACGGGAAGCACCCGCCCTCAGGACAATCCAATGCTGGTCGGACCAATCAGATGCTATACTACAGGACTGTTTTGATCACGTGGACTGGGACATGTTCCGGGCAGCGTCTGATGACGACATAGAGGCGTACTCAGAATTCTGTCACGTGTTTCATCAGGAAGTGTGTAAAAGATGTTGTGCCGACAAAAACAATCCGCGTCTACCCCAACCAAAAACCGTGGATTAATAGCGATGTTCGAGTGGCCTTGTCAGCGTGGACGTATGCTTTTAAATCCGGGAATCCTGATGATCGCAAACAAGCCAGCTACGATCTCAGGAAAACCATCAAAGCCGCAAAAAGACAATAGAAAAACAAAATTGAAGAACATTTCAACACCAACAACGCAAGAAGCTTGTGGCAGGGCATCAACAACATCACAGACTTTTAAGGGAGAAAACCAGCAACTGTGAACATTGCCGCCTCTCTACCGGATGAGCTAAATAACTTTTATGCTCGTTTCGAGGCTCACAACCCCGCCCACACAGAGAGCGCTCCCGCGGCTGCTGCAGAAGATGTGAGTGCGCTCTCCGTCTCTGTCGCGGATGTAACCCGATCCTTCCGACGAGTAAACATCTGCAAGGCTGCGGGTCCTGACGGCATCCCAGGCCGTGTGCTCCGCGCATGCGCATCCCAACTGGCCGGTGTGTTCACAGACATTTTCAACCTCTCCCTGTGTCTGTCTGTCGTTCCATCATGTTTCAAAAAATATTATTCATAGTACCCATACCAAAGAAAAATAAAATCACATGCCTAAATGACTGGAGACCAGTTGCTCTGACACCCATCTTCAGCAAGTGCTTCGAGAGACTCATCAGAGATTACATCTGCTCTGTGCTGCCTGCCTCACTTGATCCGCTACAGTTCGCATACTGTTCGCATCAACTGTTCCACAGATGATGCTATTGCTTTCACCCTACACACCGCTCTCTCCCACCTGGACAATAAGAACACCTATCTGAGAATGCTGTTTGTGGACTACAGCTCAGCATTTAACACAATAGTGCCTGCCACACTTGTAGCGAAGCTTCAGACTCTGGGACTAAACAGATCTCTGTGCAACTGGATTCTGGACTTCCTGACAGGCAGAAGTCAGGTTGTGAGAATGGGCAGCAATACTTCATCCCCTCTGATCCTCAACACCGGTGCTCCTCAGGGCTGTGTCCTCAGCCCACTCCTGTATTCCCTGTATACACACGACTGTACAGCTACACACAGCTCCAACGTCATCGTCAAATTTGCTGATGATACGACGGTGATAGGCCTGATCACCGACAACGATGAGACGGCCTACAGAGAAGAGGTGAGCACCCTGACCAAATGGTGTTGAAAGAATCACCTCTCACTAAACATTGACAAGACCAAGGAGCTGGTGGTTGATTTCAGGAGACAGAGCAGAGAACACAAACCCATCACCATCGACAAGACACCTGTGGAGCGTGTGAGCAGCTTTAAGTTTCTGGGTGTCAACATCAGTGAGGATCTCACCTGGTCCACACACACCGACACAGTGCTGAAGAAGGCACATCAACGCCTCTTCTTCCTGAGACGGCTGAGGAAGTTTGGAATGAGCCCCAGCATCCTCAGAACATTCTACACCTGCACTATAGAGAGCATCCTGACGGGCTGCATCACCGCTTGGTTTGGAAACAGCACCGTTGGCAACCGTAAGCCTCTGGAAAGGGTCGTGCGAACTGCCAGCCACATTATTGGAGGTGAGCTTCCCTCCCTCCAGGACATCTACAACAGGCGGTGCATAAGGAAAACTTGGAGGATCATTAATGACTCCAGCCACCCATCCCACAGACTGCTCTCTCTGCTCCCCTCATGAAGACGTCTCCGCAGCATCCGATCCCGCACTAGTCGACTGAGGGATAGCTTTTTCCCTCAGGCCATCAGACTAATTAACAGCCATAAATAACACAGCACACAGCATATTCAACAGTTCAACACCGGACTATACACACATGCACACACACACACGGTATTCGTACTGCATCAACACACATAGGACTATACACACACACTGCATCTAATCTAAAATAACAATCTATCTGACAATAAGCTATCGGTACCACAGGACATTTCTGTATCTGTACAGTCCATTGCACCTTAACATGTTACATAATATTACATGTATATAATACTTATATATATATATATATATATATATATATATATATATATATATATATATATATATATATATATATATATATACACATACATATATGTATGGTTATATATATGTCTAGCAGTACACTGTGTACTGACTATGTATGAACACATTGAACCCTTTCCACATTTTCCACATTTGCACATTTCAATGATACTGAGCATTTTTCACATTTTTTTCTAACCTGTCTGTAAACTGTTCTATTTATGTTTATGTTATGTTACTACTGTATGTAAATGGTTCTGCAATGTCTGGAGCTCGCTCCCAAGAATTTCACATGTGCCGTGGTGATGTGACAATAAAGGTGACTTGACTTGACTTGACTTACTGAGGCTAGAATGGAGGGATTTGATTTCCATCTGAGTTGTTTACTGATAAGCTGATTAATCTTATTGCTGTAAAACATGTTAGAAGATAAACAACAACTGAGGGTCATAGCCACATGTCTTGGCTTTCACCAAAAAAAAATTAAAGTCAAAAGACTCAAAAATGGATTTTTGAATATTTTTCTACGGACATGTCCGTCCTTTCATGTTTTTCTTGTTTATTTGTTTACTGTATAACTTTGAATTAAAAGCCTGCATGGTCAGTTTAAAAGGGCTAAAACTAAGAGAACCCCTCTGCCTAGAAGCCTGCTGAGAAAAAGGCCTGCAACCTGACACCCTGAGGCGTGAGAGAGTGTGAAAAAGTCGAGAATTGCGCAATAAATCCATTGCGCACCGTCTACTGTGCAGCGCACACATCATAGACATGTCATGTTGCATACCGTTGGAATCGTCTCCTTATTGGCTAAAGAGCTGTAAAGGTCCCGGATCATTGGCTTCTCAGCCGTCCATCTCTGCACTACCGGTGCTGGTTGGCTCATGTGAGGGCTTGTTTGATTCGGTAGGCCCTGTACTACAAAACTGATGCAACAGTGTAGTTTTAGAAGCCTCATGGGAGAAGTGAGAGCCGAAACAAAGGATGGAAGTGAGCTGCTGTTTACAGTTTGCGGTCAGAAACTTAATATTTGTGAGGCGAGCAAAGCGTTTTGGATTAAAAGGCTTACATATTCCTGTTCCTTGGACTCTTGGGGATTTTTTTACAAGCATTTGTTTGGGAAAATATTACCCCAGTGAAGAAAGGGAAGCGTCTAAAGGTAAGTGAACAACTGGTCTAGCGCCGCCTAGTTCAGTTCACTATCAACTTGGATTGAATTTGTATGATGGCTATAAATCATTTTATGCTTTGTGTGTGGGCTTAATAAAATCGTGAGAGTCTAAGCTTTCAAACAATATAAAATTTAACTGTGTATTTAGAGGATTTAATGCTTAAAAGCTACAACAATGCAGCCTCATCCCCTAGTGGTCGTGTGCAGTGGACGTCACGGCGGTACATAAAAGGGAATGTAAATCTTTTATTGAATTGTTGAAGGAGGTTTTTGATTCTCTGATACACTACACCTGGTCTACACACTGCACCTTAGCTTCCATATAGACATTTCTAGCAAATTTGCCTGGGCCTTATACATGCCATTGTCACTGGCAATGTTTTACTGGTGCTTAGCGTTTTGGTTTCAGTTGATCTGATTAAGTGGAAGAGGTGCAGAAAGTGGTCAAATAAAGGAAAAAGAAAAAGAAAGGGTAAACAAGGCTACAGGAATATTTGTGCATTTCCTACTTGAATGCTCCTGAACACACAGACACACAACATGTTCTACAGTCTGACTCAGATCCCAAGTCGGTCTACAAATGCCAAAATCATCGCCAATTACTCCATGAAATGTGTGTCTGAAACCTCTTAAACGGATATCAAATAAACTCACACTAATCGAACAAATCCGATGATGCATTTTTCATTTTCTCTTTTCAGTGATCCCTCACTACACAAACTGTACACGCCAAATCTTAATATATCATCTCAAATCATTACCATTTTACACGACTTATATCACATTTAATCTGTGTTACCAGTCTGCACCTTCATATGATCACCAAAATTAGTAATTACTCTCTGCTGTGCTGGCATAATTGACAGTGGGTGGGACAGAAGCTCCTTAGTTTACCTGCTATTACATTCTTCTACCAGTAGGGGATCCTGTATACACATGGACAGGGGTGTGCAAATATACACACAATATCATGCACCACCAAATATGAATCATAAGTATTAAACTATAAGCCCATAATCAAATTCATTTTATTACATGTATAGCAGTTAAATCAATTCAAGTCAAGAAGCTATTATTGTCATTTCAACCATAAATGGCTTACACAGTACACATTTAAATGAAACAAAGAACTATAGTTTCTCCAGGAATATAGTGCTACATACGACAAAGCTAAATAAAACACCACAGAGCTAAGGACTTGAAGTTGTCCTATCCACATAAAATGCATAGTGTGCAAACAGGGTGAGACAAAAGACAAAGCAAAACACCACAGGACAAATACCCAACAAAAAGGATCCAGAATGTTCACCTGCCTCATTGCACAGTCTACATGCTGATGGAATTTAGAGAGCACTGATTTGAGATGTGCATGATTGAAATCTCAGGGTGAGAAACCTGCAGATCGCTAAAACCCCTATAATGTTCACGTAGTGGCTTCTTATCATTAACACTGGGGGAATGTACACTCCGACAATGAAAGAAGTGTTGAATTTTCATGGTAAATAAAATCGCTGCATCAAACAGTCACAAACTCTCCTAAGGATGAGCAGTACAGTTGTTGGCACTAAACGACGTGAGCCCATCTAGCTGAATGTCAGCATCCATAACTCAGTGAAAATAAAGATGCAGGAGTCTTGAAGACGCCATGTGGTCTGCTTAAGTCTGATGTAGTCCAGTTTTCATGAATATAAGGTACATGGTGCTATGGTGCTGTAAAATTCATTCATTCCACAAGGACAGGCTCATGGTTTGCAGTGATGGTGGCCACGTACACCTTTAAAGTAGATGGGGCAGTACTGTACAGACCGGGCAGTGAAGTGGATCCTGACAGTGTTCACCACACCAGAGGCGAAAAAGTCTCCCCTTCAGAGCATACAACTTCCTAGTGGAGGGAGCCCTAGCATTCAGCAGAGTCTCTGTTACCTCAGATGAGAGGCCTGCCTCTAGGAACTGATCCCCGTTGGATTCCAAGATTCCAAAAGGTGTACAGACAGAGCCTCAGCCACGTCCATACCAAGGCATCCATGCCCAACGGGACCAGATGACAGAGGGAGAACCACGGCGGACAGTGGGTCGACTCCTTGAAGATGAACAGATTCACTTCTGCCCAGCCGAAAATCTGCCACCTGCCCTGACATGAAGTCTGCCTCTCGATTTACATGCCCTGGAATGAAAACCACTCTCAGCGAAAGAAACCTGGTCTCTGCCCAGAGCAGAATCTGCTGCACCAACCTTAACAGGGGGCGTGAATGCAGACCACCTTGTTGATTGAAATAGGACACCACCGCAGTGCTGTCTGTCCATACTAAGACATGGCAGCCCCTGAGGTGTGAGAGAAATTGTTTCAATGCTATAAACACAGCCCTCATCTCTAGGCAATTTATGTGCCACAAGAGATAGGGGCCCTCCCATAGACCCTGGGCAGGGCAGCCATCCAAGGCCGCTCCACAGCCCGAAAGTGAGGTGTCCGTCAAAAGAGTCCTGTGATGGTGACACGCCCCTAGAATGGGACCCAAGTCCAAGAACCGGGGTCTTTTCCACATAAGAAGGGTACGAAGCCCACTCTGTGTAACCGTCATAACCCTGAGGGGATGTCTGCGAGGATAAAAGTCCTCACCCCTGAACCAGAGCCAGAGCCGGAATAGCCTCATATGAAGCAGACCCAAAGGGATAAAGTTGGCTGCTGCCTCGGCCTAGCCGAACAGCTTTCACTGCTGACAAGACGGAAGTCACCCGAGTAGGAGACAGATGTGCCCGCATTGTGGTCCCGAACTACACCCAGAAAAGTGGTTCTCTGAGAAGGAGAAAGCACACACTTTCCTGGGTTCAACCTGAGGCCTAAAGACCTCATGTGGGCAAGCACAGCATCTCGATGACCGGCCGCCATAGCCTTTGACTGGGCCAGAATGAGCCAGTCGTCCAGGTAATTCAGTACACAGAGGCCCTGGAGACAGTGCCAGGGCAGCATCCATACACTTTTTAAATGTGCATGGTGTAAGGGCTAGGCCAAAAGGATGGACACAATACTGGTACACTTTGCCCCAGAAAGCGAACCTAGGAAGTTCCTGTGCTCTGGCAGAATGCTTATGTGAAAATAAGCGTCTTTGAGGTTTGAGGTCACAAACCAGTCTTTGGATTTGATCGTGACCTTGAGTGTGAGTATCTTGAACTTGTAAGTCTTCAGAGTACAGTTCAGAACCCGCAGGTCCAAAATCGGACGCAGCCCCCCGTCGTTCTTGGGAACAACAAAAGTCCCGCTCTGGGAGGGGAACATGCTCTATGGCCCCTTTCCTCAGAAGTGAGAGAAGTTCCTCTTGGAGGAACACCACTTGGTGCCTGCCAATGATCGTGGGCAACACACCCTGGAAGCGCAGATGATGGGAGGAAAACTGTATCCTGTACCCTTTTTCTACAGTATCCAGGACCCACTGAGACACCCCTGGCAGAAGTTTCCGTGCTGCCTGGTTGTCAGTAGTGTCAACCTCGTGCAGACCTCCCGTGTGCCCTGAAACAGTGCACTGGCAGGTGCTAACCCAGGGAGATCCATGCAAGGAAGGGGAGCAGGCACGTTCCTGAATAGGACGCTCTTAGGAACCCCAGCCCTTGGCATCAGGACTCCTTTGTAGCCCGCCTGGCTGAGATGACAGACCTAAGGTCCCCTTTCACCAGATGGGTCTGGGCCCGGGTATGCTGACCAGCCTCTCTAATTTTAGACGGGGGGTGTGGGCCACCACACTAACCCTTTTTACTGCCCTGAGTGAGCTAGAAGAGAGTTGGGTGCGGCCGGATGATGGCCCAGGCTGCTCGCCGCTGCGAGAAAATGAGAACGGATCCAGGAAACACTGTGACAGGACAGCCCCTATTTCTCTTCGAGAGGCATGCACCACTAATACAAAGGGTTTGGTTGGGTCTGGCTGCCTGACAATAAGGACTGTGGTGAAGACCAGGTTAAGCTTACACATTGCTTTCTCAGGTCTTTATTGGAGCAATGACTTGTGTGGGAGAGTGAGGCCATTGAAGCCTCGAATTAAACAAATTATTATGAAGTTAATGTTAGCTGCCTTGGTTCGTGCCATCACTTCATTTATTCATGATGGTTTGTTATTTATAATAGCAGGATAACCTGCTAGATTATGTCCCAAAATGAGCAACACACTGGAAAAATGTCTGCCTTTGCTACCAACTGTAAGGAACAATAATGAGTCTATATCATGCTCAACTTAACAATAATATTTTTTTATTCCGATTAAATTTACTTATTTATAAAGTACTTATTTATGTTTATTCCTCAAAAATAATTTGTGTAGCTGTTACTGAAAATGAAACTTTTGGTCTGTTTATATTTACTAAAATGGAATGGGAAGGGTATAAAATTATACTGCAGTCAGTCATTAGAGGGCCTCAGACATTATGGCTTCACATTTAAATCCTTCTCATGATGTAACTCATATATAGAGTCAATAGGAATATCAAAGATCAATGCAGAGCTTCCTTAATTGAAGAAGCAAAAAAGGTGCTTTCTAAGTTTTCAGTTTGAATCAAGTGGACATTTTACACAAGCAAGTACAATGAAATAGTGTGTTTATGTGTATTTATGATTAATTTAACACACCTCCCAAACCAATGGTAAAACAGAGCGTAAATAACTGGATTAATGGTGGAATTAAGATAAAGCACAATCAGAACTTTCTGAAATGTTTCTGTCTGTAGTTCAATAACATTCCCTAATAAACTGTAAATATAGTAGGGAAGTATTTTGATGGAATTTAGGGACCACTGATTTGAGATGTGTGTGATTGAAATCTCAAGGTGATCATTCTGCAGATCGCTAATAGCCCCATAATGTTCACATAGTGGCTTCTTAGCATTATTGCCAGGGAATGTACATTTTGATAATGAAAGCAGTGCTGAATTAGTTGAAAATAGCTGTGATTTGTACTGAGAAAAGTACAAATTAATCTTTTATGTAGGCCAAACATTTTTGTTCTCATATATGCTAACTGTTATTATGCTTGATATTCCCCTGATGATGTTGATCATTATTTCTAATGATTTAAATCTTATTTTAAGCTAAAAAACAATTTTGTTTAACAAAAGGTTACAATTAATTTGATTGTATTATAAATATTGAAAATCAATATTACTTTTACATTATACATTATATTTTGGGCTGATTTGTATGTATATAATTTATATATTTCATTAATTACTTTGTCATGAACTGTTATATACTGTATCTTTGAACACATCAGGCATGGTGAAAAAAGACTTTTCATTAAAAAAAAAACATTTATTAATGCAGAGTCTGTCTGGAATATTTGCCCAGTTTAATGTAGCACTGGTGCTTTGAGAGCATATATTGATGACACCTTGAGTTTGAGTGACACTTTGTGCTGTGTTGTGATGGAAGTCCAAATATCATTTACAGATGATGTCATACCAGAAAAACAGGAGTATGTTTTGTTTTTTTTTAACACAATGCAAAAGTGTGCTCAGCCTTAATATCAGCCCTATAGATAAAGAACAAGTGATGAAACACATTTTTATGTTAAATCATGATTCACTGCCAAAATCTGTATCTGATCAGGCACATGTAAAACAGCCCAGTGGGTTGCTCTGGATAAGGGAGTCTGCCAACTGCTGAAATCTAATTTAAATCTAATTGGACAATTGTAAGAAAAGGTCAAATTCAAATGCCTCAAATAGTATTGGTGGTTTTAGTCTTTATAAATGACTCACACCCCCTGATTCTGACTGACAGTCAACATGTCATGCCATGTTGAAACAAAATTCCTAGTACTAACTAGTGAGAGACTTAAACGTGATTTTCTGTTTTCTGTACAAAATTAATTCTTACATTTTACATATTAACCTGTGGATTAGAAACATAAAGATGTCACAAAACATGTTAAATATTTGTTGCAGCAGCATCACTATAAAGAGCATTAACAGACTTCTCTTCATGGTTCTACTAGGTGCACCTTGGGCAAGGCCCTTAAACAGTAGTGTTGACAAAAATACATCAGGCAAAAATTATATTGGGGTTGAAATTTGATTAAATGTTTAAATGATATATAATTAACATGAACAATATTTACTGTAAAGACATTATTAGGTGGTGTGCAAAGACTTTTCATGAAAGAACATTGATTAATGCAGAATCTGTCTGGAAAATTTGTAGAGTTATGATTAATTTAACACACCTCCTGAACCACGGATAAAACAGAGCATAAATAACTGGATTAATGGTGGAATTAAGATAAAGAATGATCAGAATTTTCTGAAAAGTTTCTGTCTGAATTCCAATAGCATACCCTAATAAACTGTAAATAAAATATGGAAGTAAACACACAAGAAACACAGATACTAAAATACCGAGTACTTTAGCTGCTTTTCTCTCAGATTTCATAGAGTGTGAGGTGATTTTCTGTGTTTTAGGCCGTGTGTGATTATTAAGCTCTCTGATAGCAGTGGCATGTTTCTTAGCAATCACAAAAACTCGAGTATACAATATGATTATGATAGAAAGTGGGAATATAAATGAATATATGAGATCAATTACAGCCCAAATCTCATTCAGAATGTAATAACACTCTCCAGGACACATTACAGAAATTGTGAAGTTTCCATTGAAAAACATGACAGCTAAGATATAGATCAGCATCACACACCAGTCAAAAATAATTACAACAGCAGTGATCCTCACAGAGACTCTGTTCATGTAAAGAAAAGGATTTGAGATAGCCAAATATCGATCCACAGCAATCAGAGCGATATTGTAGATTGATGAATTTAGAAGAAAACAACAAATCATCCAAAAACAGATGCAGAAATCTCTTCCAAAAATCCAGCATGACTCGATTGTCCAGATGAACATCGATGGCATCACTAAAGCACCAACAAGGAAATCCGGCACAGCCAGAGAGAGAAGCAGCATGTTTGTTGGTGTGTGAAGCTGCTTGAAGTGAAGAACAGAGATGATGATGAGCAGATTTCCACACACTGTTAGCAGAACCACAGCAGCTGAACACACATAAAGTAAGATATAAACTGCAGGAGATACAGATCTCTCTGGACAGGAGAAATGATCACAGCCATGAGACTGATTAAACTCTGTCCGGTTCATTAAAACAGCATTTCTCTATTGTCTACAGAGTTTAAAGTAAAACAGAAAATGCAAACAGTCATAATCGAATGACTCATGGCTCAGAAGCTCTGGTGAATTTATAGTTTATAGAAATTAGTCACGCCTCCCTTATTTGAATGACAGTATGATAGATATGATGTCATGGCTTGTGGGAACAAAAGGCCTAAACTAAATATCTCCATCTCACATGTTCTTGACTGTACTGATGGAGCTTCCTGTTAATTCACTGTTTAAGAATGTGAATCTTTGATTGGTGTTGAAGGGGGTTTGATTATCTGATACACTACACCAGGTCTCCACACTGCACCTTAGCTTCCATATAGACATTTCTAGCAAATTTGCCTGGGCCTTATACATGCCATTGTCACTGGCAATGTTTTACTGGTGCTTAGGGTTTTGGTTTCAGTTGATCTGATTAAGTGGAAGAGGTGCATAAAGTGGTCAAAATAAAGGAAAAAAAAAAAAGAAAGGATAAACAAGGCTACAGGAATATTTGTGCATTTCCTACTTGAATGCTCCTGAACACACAGACACACACCATGTTCTACAGTCTGACTCAGATCCCAAGTCGGTCTACAAATGCCAAAATCATCGACAATTAATCTATGGAATGTGTGTCTGAAACCTCATGAACAGATATCAAATAAACTCACACTAATCAAACAAAATCTGATGATGATCCATTTTTCATTTTCTCTTTTCAGTGATCCCTCACTACACAAACTGTACACGCCAAATCTTAATATATCATCTCAAATTATCACCATTTTACACGACTTATATCACATTTAATCAGTGTTACCAGTCTGCACCTTCATATGATCACCAAAATTAGTAATTACTCTCTCCTGTTCTGGCATAATTGACAGTGGGTGGGACAGAAGCTCCTTAGTTTACATGCTATTACACTCTTCTACCAGTAGGGGATCCTGTATACACATGGACAGGGGTGTGCAGATATACACACAATCTCATGCGCCAGCAAATATGAATCATAAGTATTAAACTATAAGACCATAATCAAATTCATTTTTATTACATGTATAGCAGTTTGATCAATTCAAGTCAAGTCAAGAAGTTTTATTGTCATTTCAACTATATATAGTATACACAGTACACATTTAAATGAAACAAAGGACTATAGTTTCTCCAGGAATATAGTGCTACATATGACAAAGCTAAATAAAACACCACAGAGCTAAGGACTTGAAATAAGTTGTCCTATCCACATAAAATGCATAGTGTGCAAACAGTGTGAGACAAAAGACAAAACAAAACACCACAGGACAAATACACAACAAACAGGATCCAGCATGTTCACCTCTCTCATTGCAAAGTCTACATGCTGATGGAATTTAGAGAGCACTGATTTGAGATTTGGATGGTTGAAATCTCAGGGTGAGAAACCTGCAGATCGCTAAAACCCCTATAAAGTTCACATAGTGTCTTCTTATCATTAGCACCGGGGGAATGTACACTCCGACAATGAAAGCAGTGTGGAATTTTCATGGTATGCAGAACAGTGTGTGTGTTTTGTGACGGTCTGTGCAGTCCATACAGATGATGTGTGTGTATGTTGTGCTCAGTATAGTACAGTTCAGTTATTGAGAAGTCTGATGGCTTGTGGGAAGAAACTGTTACGCAGTCTGGTCGTGAGGGCCCAAATGCTTCGGTACCTTTTTCCAGGCAGGAGGGTGAAGAGTGTGTGTGAGGGGTGTGTGGGGTCATCGACAATGCTGTTGGCTTTGCGGATGCAGCGTGTGGTGTAAGTGTCCATGATAGAGGGAAGAGAGACCCCATTGATCTTCTCCGCTGTCCTCACTATCCGCTGCAGGGTTTTGCGATCCGAGATCGTACAGTTGCCAAACCAGACAGTGATGCAGCTGCTCAGGATGCTTTCAATGGTCCCTCTGTAGAACATGGTCAGGATGGGGAGAGGGAGATGTGTCTTTCTCAGCCTTCGGAGGAAGTAGAGATGCTGCTGGGCTGTCTTGGTGATGGCGCTGGTGTTGAGTGACCAGGTGAGGTTCTCCGCTAGATTAACACCAAGAAATTTGATGCTCTTGACGATCTCTACAGATGATCCGTCGATGTTCAGCGGAGAGTGTTCACTCTGTGCTCTCCTGAAGTCCACAACCATCTATTTAGTTTTGTCCACATTCAGAGAAAGGTTGTTGGCTCTACACCAGGCAGTTAGTTGTTGCACCTCCTCCCTGTATGCTGACTCGTCGTTCTTGTTGATGAGACCCACCACGGTCGTGTCATCAGCGAACTTAATAATATGATTCGATCTGTGCATTGCTGCACAGTCGTGAGTCAGCAGAGTGAACAGCAGTGGACTGAGCACGCAGCCTTGAGGAGCTCCAGTGTTCAGTGTGGTGGTGCTGGAGATGCTGTTCCCGATCCGGACTGACTGAGGTCTCCCAGTCAGGAAGTCCAGGATCCAGTTGCAGAGGGAGGTGTTTAGTCCCAGCAGGCTCAGCTTCCCAATCGGGTGCTGATTGTATTGAATGCTGAACTAAAGTCTATGAACAGCATTAGTTCATAAGTGTCTTTATTATCCAGATGGGTGAGGGCTAAGTTGAGGGCTGTGGTAATGGAATCGTCTCTGGAGCGGTTCGGATGATACGCAAACTGTAGGGGGTCCAGTGAGGGTGGTAGCTGGGTCTTGATGTGCCTCATGATGAGCTTCTCGAAGCACTTCATAACTATGGGTGTGAGTGCAATGGGATGATAGTCATTGAGGCAGGACACTGTAGACTTCATTAGGACAGGAACGATGGTGGTAGTTTTGAGGCACGTAGGAACAACGGCGCTGCTCAGGGAAATGTTGAAGATGTCCGTAAAGACATCCGCTAGCTGTTCCGCACATTCTCTGAGCACCCTGCCAGGAATGTTGTCTGGTCCAGCAGCCTTCCGTGGGTTAACTCTGCATAGAGATCTCCTCACATCGGCCGTGGATATACAGAGTACCTGGTCGTCGAGACGAGGGATGGTCTTCCTTGGTGTAACGTTGTTCTGTACCTCGAACCAAGCGTAGAACTCGTTCAACACGTCTGGGAGGGAGGCGTCGCTATCACAATCAGGTGAAGCTGTCTTGTAGTTTGTGATCGCCTGTATGCCCTGCCACATGCGCCTGGTATCTCCGCTGTCATGGAAGTGGCTGTGGATTGTCTGGGCATGTGCAAGCTTTGCGTCTCTGATGGCTTGGGACAGTTTGGCCCTTGCTGTTCTTAGGGCCACCCTGTCCCCTGTTCAAAAGGCTAGGTCCCTAGACCTCAGCAGAGAACGCACATTAGCAGTCATCCACGGCTTCTGGTTGGAGCATGTAGTGATGGTCTTGGAGACAGTCACGTCATCAATGCACTTGCCGATGTAACTGATCACTGCTGACGTGTACTACTCCAAGTTGACGGAGTCACTGTTGGTTGCAGCCTACCTGACGATATTCCAGTCAGTGCACTCAAAGCAGTCCTGAAAAGCAGAGGTGGCTCCTGCTGGCCAGGTATTCACCTGCTTCAGAACCGGTTTTGAGCGTCTGATGAGTGGTCTGTATGCTGGAATTAGCATAACAGTGATGTGGTCTGAGTAGCCGAGGTGGGGGCGGGGCTCCACACGGTACGTGCCGGGAATGTTTGTGTAAACAAGATCCAGCGTGTTTTCACCTCTCGTAGCAAAGTCCACATGCTGATGGAATTTAGGGAGCACTGACTTAAGATTTGCATGGTTGAAATCTCTGGCAATGATAAAAAGTCCGTCGGGGTGAAATTTCTGTAGGTCGCTAATAGCTCCGTATAGCTCACATAGCGCCTCATTAGCATTAGCGCTAACGCTTCTGTGTTGATATAAACACACACACCACCACCGTGAGTCTTACTGCACAGAGCTACATTTCTTTCAGCTCTAAATGAAGTTAGCCCATCCGGAACTCTGTCGCTGAGCCACGTCTCCGTGAAAACATACACGCAGCAGTTTCTAACCTCTCTCCATGTAGAGCGTTCGAGTCGGATGTAGTCCAGTTTATTGTTCAGGGAGCAAACGTTGGATAGTAGAATGGACGGGAGAGCCGGCCGGCTAGGGTTTGTTTTTAGCCTAGCACGGACACCCATTCGCTTACCGCACTTCCGCTTCCTTGCGCACCACTTTCGGCGTCCCCTCTCCTGGTCTCTGGTATCAGGTGACACCGGGGACTGGAGGCCTGGTCTCCGCAGCAAGCCGAGGTCACGAAGTCTATCCAGTACATCATCGTGCAGGTTGGTTATTACACGATTTCTGTACTTTATTAGGTCCTGGTGGTTGTATACATGAACACCGCTGTCTCTGGCATCCATGTAGAAGCAACGGTCGGGCTAAAAACCATAAATAAAAACTTAAAAAACTTAAATAGCACCGTATTGAATCCGGAGAGGCCGCTGAATGCTACTGCCGTGCCGCCATCTTGATGTAGTCCAGTTGTCATGAATATAAGGTACATGGTGCTATGGTGCTGTAAAATTCATTCATTCCACAAGGACAGGCTCATGGTTTGCAGCGATGGTGGCCACGTACACCTTTAAAGTAGATGGGGCAGTACTGTACCGACCGGGCAGTGAAGTGGATCCTGACAGTGTTCACCGCACCAGAGGCAAAAAAGTCTCCCCTTCAGAGCATACAACTTCCTAGTGGAGGGAGCCCTAGCATTCAGCAGAGTCTCTGTCACCTCAGATGATAGGCCTGCCTCTAGGAACTGATCCCCTTTGGATTCCAAGATTCCAAAAGGTGTACAGACAGAGCCTCAGCCACATCCATACCAAGGCATCCATGCCCAAAGGGGCCAGATGACAGAGGGAGAACCACGGCGGACAGTGGGTCGACTCCTTGGAGGCTAACAGATCCACTTCTGCCCAGCCGAAAATCTGCCACCTGCCCTGACATGAAGTCTGGCTCTCGATTTACATGCCCTGGAATGAAAACCGCTCTCAGCGAAAGAAACCTGGTCTCTCTCCAGAGCAGAATCTGCTGCACCAACCTTAACAGGGGGCGTGAACGCAGACCACCTTGTTGATTGAAATAGGACACCACCGCAGTGCTGTCTGTCCGTACTAAGACACGACAGCCCATGAGGTGTGAGAGAAAGTGTTTCAATGCTATAATTACAGCCCTCATCTCTAGGCAATTTATGTGCCACAAGAGATAGGGGCCCTCCCATAAACCCTGGTCAGGGCAGCCATCCAAGGCCGCTCCACAGCCCGAAAGTGAGGTGTCCGTCAAAAGAGTCCTGTGATGGTGACACACCCCTAGAATGGGACCCAAGGCCAAGAACCGGGGTCTTTTCCACATAAGAAGGGTACGAAGCCCACTGTGTGTAACCATCATAACCCTGAGGGGATATCTGCGAGGATAAAAGTCCGCAGCCCAGAGCCGGAATAGCCTCATGCGAAGCAGACCCAAAGGGATAAAGTTGGCTGCTGCCTCGGCCTAGCCGAACAGCTTTCACTGCTGACAAGATGGAAGTCACCTGAGTGGGAGACAGATGTGCCCGCATTGTGGTCCCAAACTACACCCAGAAAGGTGGTTCTCTGAGAAGGAGAAAGCACACACTTTCCTGGGTTCAACCTGAGGCCTAAAGACCTCATGTGGGCAAGCACAGCATCTCGATGACTGGCCGCCATAACCTTCGACTGGGCCAGAATGAGCCAGTCGTCCAGGTAATTCAGTACACGGAGGCCCTGGAGACGTAACGGTGCCAGGGCAGTGTCCATACACTTTTTAAATGTGCGTGGTGTAAGGGCTAGGCCAAATGGAAAATATTACCCCAGTGAAGAAAGGTAAGCGCCGCCTATTTCCGGTGACTATCAACTTGGATTAAATTAGTATGATGGTTATAAATCATATTATGCTTTGTGTGTGGGCTTAATAAAATCCTGAGCGTCTAAGCTTTCAAACAATATAACATTTAACCGTGTATTTGATGTTTAAAACTAGTGTTGCGTGCCTTGGACAGCACGGCGGTCACATATGTTGTTGTTTCTGCCATTTGTATAACTTTTTGTTGTTTTCAACAATCAGTGTAGTTTTTATAATTTTTTATTTCACTTTAAACTAATGTCCTTTTAAGAGCAGCAACGGCTCTTTTAAGAGCCACCCATTAATTAAAATTAAGCGCATTTTTTCTTTGTCTCCTCACATTACATAATTTTTTTTGACATGATATGACATGTATATCACAAAAAATGATAAGAATGACTTTAATATAATAAAGCTTGGGTATTGTTAGACGCGCCATTCTTCACATGCAGAGATTCGGGGTTCGAATCCACCCTCGGACAGTTTTTTTTTTCTAAAACTTTATAATAAAGGTTCATTAGTTGACATTAGTTACCACATTACTTAACATGAACTAATAATGAACTGCCCTTCTACAGCATTTATTCATTTTGTTCATGTTAATTTCAACATTTACTAATACATTATTAACACCATGTTAACATTACTTAATATACTGTGAACTAACATGAACAAAGAATAAACTTTATTTTAACAAGATTACTAAATACAATAATTTATTACCCATGGTCAGTAAATGTTCGTTAATACATTACATTTGAACTAATGATCCTTATTGTAATGTGATTATATTTTTTCCCAGTAGTTAATATACTGTGAACTAACATGAACAAAGAATAAACTTTATTTTAACAAAGATTACTAAATACAATAATTTATTGCTCATGGTTAGTTAATGTTAGTTAATACATTACATTTGAACTAATGATCCTTATTGTAACGTGATTATATTTTTTCCCATTAAAATCACTGATTGATGCTTTAGTTCAAGATCTTCATGGCGCTTGTTTCAGGAAAAGATAAATGGATTTTCAGGTGTGCTCTTTTGTTGCAGGTGAGAAACTAGTCTGCAAATATAACCATAGTAACTGTGCAGCCATACCCTAGCAACCATGTAGTGCACCTTACGAACCATATTGCAATATAAAGAAGCCATATCTCAGTTACACAACATAAAACACTCAGCACGATGAAGGAAACTGACGTCACGTGCAAGCACATACACATTTTCTTTAGGAAATGTACCGTTCTAGTTTCACTATGTACTGCAACAGCTATATATGGTTGAAATGACAATAAAAGCTTCTTGACTTGACTCTTGACGTCGTCTAAAAGGTATGGCTATCCACCAAGGACCTTCCTATCAAGGGGTCTTGCCGCAAGCTCGCGCCTCGATGCGCCTCCGTTTCTCATCTCCAGGATACTCAACCCAGTAACCATCCGTTTTAAACTCCCTAAGAGCCTACTCTATTCTAGAGCCTATTCTACCTTCCCATTGTTCTGCTTCAAACCTGTGCAGGCCTGTTCCTTGGTTGATTTCACTGAAGGAGCACAAGATTCAATTGGTAAATGAAATGGGTGTCAAATAGAATTTAAAACAGATATGAAAAATATATGACCCTAGTAAATGTCAGAAATTTTAACAGGCTGTAAAAACGGTGTAAAAATGGCAGGGCTAAAATGTGTACATTTTATTTTGCATTTTGCTATTCACAAAACATGGACTTTCACATTAGTATCATTAGTATAAGTAAAGGCCTTTTTTGCTTGTGAATGGTACACTCTGATCAGACAATTCATCCATCCATCTTCTACCGCTTATCCGGGACCGGGTCGCAGGGACAGCAGTCCAAGCAGGGATGCCTAGACTTTCTTCTCCCCAGACACTTCCTCCAGCTCTTCCAGGGAATACTGAGGTGTTCCCAGGCCAGTCGAGAGACATAGTCCCTCCAGCATGTCCTAGGTCTTCCCCGGGGCCTCCTCCCAGTTGGACATGCCCGGAACACCTCCCTAATGAGGCGTCCAGGAGGCATCTGGAACAGCTGCCCGAGCCACCTCAGCTGACTCCTCTCAATGTGGAGGAGCAGCGGTTCTACTCTGAGCTCCTCCCAAGTGACCGAGCTCCTCACCCTATCTCTAAGGGAGTGCCCAGCCACCCTACGGTGGATCCCCCTGTAGTTGGAACACACCCTCCTGTCCCCCTTCTTAAACAGAGGGACCACCACCCCAGTCTGCCAGTCCAGAGGCACTGTCCCCTGCCACCACACGATGTTGCAGAGGCGTGTCAACCAAGACAGCCCCACAACATCCAGGGACTTGAGGTACTCAGGGCAGATCTCATCCACCCCCGGTGCCTTGCCACTGAGGATCTTCTCAACTACCTTAGTGACCTCAGCTTGGGGGATTGAGGAGTCCACAACTGAGCCCTCTGCCTCTGCTTCCTCAGTGGAAGACAAGTCAGTGGGGTTGAGGAGGTCCTCGAAGTACTCCTTCCACTGTCCGAGGATGTCCCCAGTCGAAGTCAGCAGATTCCCACTCCCACTGTAAACAGTGTGTGCAGGGCACTGCTTCCCCCTCCTGATGCACCGGACAGTTTGCCAGAATTTCTTTGAGGCCGAATGATAGTCCTTCTCCATGGCCTCACCAAACTCCTCCCAGACCCGAGTTTTTGCCTCCGCAACCACCCAGGCTGAAGCTTGCTTGGCCCTCCGGTAACTATCAGCTGCCTCCGGAGTCCCCCGAGCCAACCAGGCTCGATAGGACTCCTTCTTCAACTTGACGGCATTCCTTACTTCCGGGGTCCACCACCGGGTTCGGGGATTGCCGCAACAACAGGCACCAGAGACCTTACGGCCACAGCTCCGAGCGGTTGCGACGACAATGGAGGTGGAGAACATGGTTCACTCGGACTCAATGTCTCCTCCCTCAGGATCTGGTTGAAGCTCTGCCAGAGTTGAAGATCCCCTGCTATCCCTCCTCCACATGAAAGTCCAACCTGCATACTGAAGGATTTTGTGTCTACTTCTTTCATGCATAATCAACGCCTGACATTCATACTGTATGTAATCAATGTCTGATCTTACTGTGCCCCACCTGTAATTTACATATAACTGTAAAGGGGGAACCAAAAGTCTTATTACATTGTGGCTGTGCCCCACCTGTAGTTAACAAAATGGCCTCTCTGTAAAGCAATCAACTGATCAATACACAGGATGGCCCTTCTGTCCTGTCCATTTGTTGCCAGGTATGAAGTCTGGTCACACAGACAGTACCTTTGGGTTAATTTCCAGGAGACTGCTGTGCTACACAAACATCTTCAATAAACACTTATTGCGAGCACAACTATCTCTAGTCGGTATCTCTCAACCTTCTACACGAGCTCAGGCTCCTTCCCCCCAGTGAGGTGACATTTCATGTCCCTAGAGCCTGATTCCGTGTCCAGGGATTGGGTCGCCGAGGCCCCCACCTTCCACAATTCACCGGCCCCTTACGGTTCCTCCTGCAGGTGGTGGGCCCACAGGAGATCAGCCCCACATCACTCCTTTGGGCTGAGCCACCAGACACTAGCATGTGAGCCCCAACCCTGGGCCTGGCTCCAGGGTGTCGCCCCAGTTGCGCCATACCAGGCGACGTCACGAACATTGATTTAAAATTCCTCATGAGGGGGGTTTTGAACTGCTCTTTGTCTGGCCCATCACCCAGGACCTGTTTGCCTTGGGAGACCCTACCAGGGGCAGAAAGATGCAAAGCTGACTTACAGGCCAGAAGAACGATTTTGGGTACCTGCACACACTATATTTGACCCCAACCTGCTCAATGAGATTCATGTAAATCACCCAGAGTGTGTCATCTACCCATTGGGAGACCTCGATACAATACATGTACACTTCCCTGGTCCTTAGAAACAGTTGATAACGCCTGGGTATATCAATAAAGAAGAATTTTATCACTTGCATCTGACTCTGCAAATGAATCATGACAATTATACAGTTAAATGTTTAAGTATTACTTAACACCGTACTTACCACTTTAAATTAGCCTTTCTGCTTTTAGTTTGTAAATCGTTTATTTGATAAATCAGAATGCACATGTGTAAAAGATTATTTGTAGTGCAAAAGGTAGACCCGCTGCTGTTGGGCAGTATTTACTGTACATGAAAAGGCTTTATGTACCTAATGCACAGACTCTTACTCTGATTTTTACATGATTGCAACTCCCATTTAAACCAGAAATAATCTTTCAGAGTGCTGACTGGGAGAGAATGGCATCATTTTGTCTGTGAAAACTGTGACTGATTGGTTTCTTTATTCAGAAACTGTCATGTCTTGAAGCCATCATATCAGGCTTCACATATGCTGCAAGTATTAAATACCTTTCAGTTAGCATGTTCAATACTTCTTTCCTGCATCATAACACTTTCACACACAGATAGATTTACAAAATTATGTCTTGGGTATGTCTGATATGTAGTTCATGAAAATAGCAACATTGTAAACATGTATATGAAAATATATTTATACTAAAACTAATTTCCCTGCATTTATCTTTTGTTTTGTGAATTTTGTGTTTATATTTAATTGAGGTTTTGTGACACATAAATCTGCATAATAACATGTTTACTTCTTTTGGAAACTAGACCTATTTGTTCCACAGAGGCATGACATCATATGTATTATGCTGTCACTCAAACTCAGGGGCGTACTCCACTTCTAAATTATAAAACCACTAGGACTGCCTGAGCCTCAATTCATTTGATCTATTACATTTACTATTTTACCATTTACTATTTTTACCATCTATGAGGAATTTCTAAAACTCTGTAGACATTAGAGAAATGCTGTATTGATGAACCTGATGGAGTTTAATCAGACTGATCACTGTGATCATTTTCCCTGTCCAGAGAGATCTGTATCTGCTGCAGTTTATATCTTACTGTACATGTGTTCAGCTGCTGTGGTTCTGCTAACAGTGTGTGGAAATCTGCTCGTTATCATCTCTGTTCTTCACTTCAAGCAGTTTCACACACCAACTAACATGCTGCTGCTCTCTCTGGCTGTGTCGGATTTCCTTGTTGGTGCTTTAGTGATGCCACCAATATTTATCTGGACAATAGAGTCATGCTGGATTTTTGGGAGAGATTTCTGCATCAGTTTTTTGTTTATTGGTGGTGTCCTCATGACCATATCAATTTATAATGTTGCCCTGATCGCTGTAGATCGGTATTTGGCTCTGTCAAACCCTTTTCTCTACATGAGTTCTATATCTAGGAGGACTATGTGCATTGTGGTTTATTCTAACTGGTGTGTGTGTATTATGTATATGACAACATTTTATTATTTCAACGGAAGCTTTGAACATTCTGTAATGTGTCCTGGACAATGTTTATTAATTGTGAATGAGGTTTGGTCTGTAATGAATCTTGTGGTATTGTTTATATTTCCACTTTCTGTCATAATCATATTGTATACTCGAGTTTTTATGATTGCTAAGAAACATGCGACTGCTATCAGAGAGCTTAATAATCACACACGGCCTAAAACACAGAAAATCACCTCACACTCCATGAAATCTGAGAGAAAAGCAGCTAAAGTCCTCGGTATTTTAGTGTCTGTGTTTCTGATGTGTTTACTTCCATTTTATATTTACAGTTTATTAGGGAACGTTATTGAACTACAGATAAAAACATTGCTGAAGTTTTTGATTGTCGTTCATCTTAATTCCACTATTAATCCAGTTATTTATGCTCTGTTTTATCCGTGGTTCAGGAGGTGTGTTAAATTAATCATAACTCTACACATTTTTCTGACAGACTCTGAATTAATCAATGTTCTTTCATGAATTAACTTTTGTCACAAATGTTTAGCATAACCCCAAAACATTTCTATAAAATTACGACTTATGTTATTATAATATTATGATATATTTTATACATTTTTTTGTTCTGTATTATATGCAGTATATAATAGAGTATTATAAATTATATATTTGTGGTGGAGATTAAATTTATTTATTTATTTTTTAATCTCTATTGTAGTAACGTTTATGGCATAAAGAAGCCTTATTTTCCTCTAGAGATGTTTCAAGTCTTTGTCCATCTATACTCATGACTGGTAGTCGTTGTGACTAGAAATTGTCATTGCCAGTGGTTGTTTTTGTAGAATATGACAAGGACAGAGGGGACTCAGATGAGTTGGCTGGACTTAGGTTCATAAACAGCTTCAAGTAGACCTTGGTAAGTCAAGATTAGTTTGATAAGGAGGTGAGCAGGTGTTGTGCATTTAAGCCAATGATTAATGATGTTTTGCTTTTACATGTCATCTTTGTTTGAATCCCACCTATAAAATATTGATGTAATCACTCATCGGGGTCCGGCCTTAGTCAGGCTATACTAGCAGTGTTGGATCCTGCTGCGCAGCAGAACACGATGGCCAAAGGTGGCCAAAGCGCCATGGTGTGAACACTACAGAGATTTATATTGAATAAGTGTGTTTGTTTGAGTGTGTGTGGGCCAGTTTGGTTCAGTGATCTGTGATCTGGTTGAGCCTCCAGAATCCGTTACAGAGGCGAATGGACCAATCCGGTTTAGGCAACACTACAAAGGGGCAAAACTTTTTACTCTTGCCTGTGCCTACCAGTGTAATACTTTATACTTTAAATGTCTCAAAACTCAAACTTTCACAACAAATTAAAGCTTTTGGATGGAAAGATTCATCTTATGTTTGTAATATTACACATCTTAAATGTTGTACAGATGTGGCATTTTAAAGGACAGATGAGCAGATTGTATGTTACTTAATGCAAGTTTTCTGAATTTCATATTATGACTGTATTTTGTATGTGACAAAGTACAAAACGGAAAACCATTGCGTTGACAGAATCATGGCCTAATTTTATTCAAATATAGCACTGTGGA
This sequence comes from Tachysurus fulvidraco, assembly GCF_022655615.1. Classification (NCBI taxonomy): domain Eukaryota; kingdom Metazoa; phylum Chordata; class Actinopteri; order Siluriformes; family Bagridae; genus Tachysurus; species Tachysurus fulvidraco. Next base: position 28,446,433 of record NC_062526.1, read on the forward strand.
TAAGAATTAAATTAGGGAAACATATATCAGGCAGCAGTGTGTTAAAACAAAAACAAACCACAACTTTGAAAGCTGTGTTATTTTTTGAAAGCTTTTATTTTATTTGAATAAATGCATTATAATCCATTTGCAGTAGTCGAGTGAAAAAGCTCTTATTGGAAAGTAAATAAATAAGTTAATGTAAACATTTTTACGAACAACTTCAATAATATATTTTTACTGTAGCACCTTTTATAGATGAAAGTGAAGGTGACGTGACATACAGCTAAGTACGGTGACCCATACTCAGAATTTGTTCTCTGCGTTTAACCTATCCAAAGTGCACACACACAGCAGTGAACACACACACACCATGAACACACACCCGGAGCAGTGGGCAGCCATTTATGCTGCGGCACCCGGGGAGCAGTTGGGGGTTTGGTGCCTTGCTCAAGGCTCAGTCATGGCTGGCCCGAGACTCGAACCCACAACGTTAGGGTTAGGAGTTAGACTCTCTAACCATTAGGCCACGACTTCCCCAAAGATTTAGATAGGTAGATTTAGAATATGGCTCAAAGTATATAGCTCATAAATCACAGACTAAAAAAGGCTGGTGTTTATTGCTAAATGGTTCCTGATAAATTCCAGTGTGACTGAGATAAGATACAGAAAAATAAGAAATAATATACTAAGACAGAAAATATACAATTGTTTTTCATTCATCATTTTCTACCGCTTATACAAACTACCTCAGGTCACGAGGAGCCTATGACTATCTCAGGCGTCATCGGGCATCAAGGCAGGATACACCCTGGACCGAGTGCCAACCCATCACAGGGCACACACACACTCATTCACTCACAAAATCACACACTACAGACAATTTTCCAGAGATGCCAATCAACCTACTGTACCATGCATGTCTTTGGACCAGGAAACCAGAGTACCCGGTTGAAACCCCTGAGCCACGGGAAAACATGCAAACTCCACACACACAAAGCGGAGGTGTGAATCAAACCACCAACCCTGGAGGTGTGAGGTGAACGTGCTAACCATTAAGCCACCGTGCCCCCCAAAATTTAATTTGATTGTTTTCTTATTATATTAAAATTTTACTTTATCATACTTAGTGCAGTCAGACTCTGGTTAGAAATGACCAGTGTTGGGCAGTAACACGTTACTGTAACGCCGTTACTTTTGACAGTAACTAATACTCTAACGCGTTACTTTTTTTTAAATAAAGTAACTCAGTTAACGTTACTATATGGTGTGTTACCCGTTACTTTTTTAAATTAATTAATTTTGGCTGAAGTGTAGACTACAGCCTAACCTGTTTACAGCAGCATTTACTACAATCAGGATTGGCCCCCTCCCTCTCTACCGTGCATGTGCTACAAGGTTTGGAGCACATACTCGAATACTTGTCTCTGTCGTGCATGCATGCTCTTGCTCACTTGCTCTAGATTCCGGGAGATTGTAACTCATTTGCAGGCATCAGGGAGCCACTATCAATATACGTCAGACTCCCAGAACATCCGGGATACTTGTGATGTCTGGTTTTGTGTTTGTATAGACCATAACGCATAAAAGGACATTAATGGGAACATTAAAGAACGTTCTTTAAAAAAGTAACTAAAAAGTTACTTTTAACAGTAACACATTACTTTTAGGTGTAAGTAATCAATAACCTAATTGAATTACTTTTTGAATGAAGTAACTAGTAACTGTAAATAGTTACTATTTTTTAGTAACTAGCACAACACTGGAAATGACACTTACCTATGTGACACTCACCAGCAGTTTACCTACACTCTGGGCACGGATTATGCCAAGGTCATAGGTCAATGTGGTGCCACCCACCTTTGGTGCTTTCACTGTGGTTCCTGACCAAACATGAGGAAGTGAGAGGACAAAACACTTGGGGCAGATAATGTAACCCATAATTCCTTATTCTTGACACAGGTAAGGTACATGGCAGGTTATGCAATATGTGGTTGAACAACTCACACAGGCCATTACCAGCTGGTTGATACGGTGAAGTACTTCTCTCTACGTTATAAAATCTACACAAACACTGTATCAGACTATACTCAACATTGTGGCCTTGGCCAAGTCAAGAAGCTTTCATTGTTATTTTAACCATATATAGCTGCATACACTAGTAACTACATACTAAAATGAATCAACATTTCTCCAGGACCATGTTGCTACATAGAACAACAGGGGCCAGATGAGACTAAAAACAACACAGAGCTAAGGACTAAAAAGTAAAGTGCATATTATGAAACCAAGAGCAAACAGACAGACAGTGTAACCAATCCAATATTTTACAAGACAGATACATAAAATATAGTGCCGACCCGAGAACACATTGTAATGGCATTGTGCAAATAGAGATCACTAAACAGTAAGAGGATTATAAAGATATGTACACAATAGCAGCATGACTTTTGTACAAAACAGCATTAAAGTTACAATGTTTAAACAGCATCTTATCAGTCTTATATGGGTGGAGTTGTGAACACTACAGTTATTTATATTGAATGAGTGTGTTTGTTTGAGTGTGTGTAGGCCAGTTTGGTTCAGATATGTTGTCTTTGTGTTGAGAAGACTGATGCCTAAAGGGCAAAAACCACAGTGGTAGTGAGAGATTTGATACCAATTACCTGATGCAGTAGAGTGAAAAGTGTGTGTGAGGGGTTTATGGGGTCGTACAATATGCTGTTGGCTTTGTGGATGCAGCATGTGGTGTAAATGTCCATTATAGAGAGGAGAGCAACTGCATCGATCTTCTCAGTAGTCCTAACTATCTGCTGCAGGGAATTAGCATAATGGAGATGTGGTCTGAGCAGCCGAGGTGCGGGCGGGGCTCTGCACTACATTTACATTTACAGCATTTGGCAGTTGCCCTTAACCAGAGCGACGTACATAAGTGCTTAAATCTCTATCATTGGATACATTAATGCTAGCTCACTAGATTACATACTTAAGATATCATGAGTTTAAAACACTGTTCAAAGTTACAATGAAAAAGGTTTTTTTTTGTTTGTTTGTTTGTTTTTTATAAATGCAAAAGATAGGGAAAGAAGTGCTAGTTTAAGTGTTTCCTGAATAAGTAGGTCTTCAACTGCCATTTGAAAACAGCCAGTGACAGCTGTCCGGACCCCCAGGGGAATTCATTCCACCACCTTGGTGCCAGAACAGAGAAGAGTCTTATAGTATACTTGCCTCTTACCCTGAGAGATGGTGGAACCAGTCGAGCAGTGCTGGTAGATCGGAGGGTGTGGGGTGCAGTGCGAGGAGTGATGAGGGCTTGGAGGTAAGAGGGAGCTGGTCCATTTTTGGCTTTGTAGGCCAGCATCAGTGTTTTGAATCTGATGCGTGCAGCTATCGGTATCCAGTGGAGGGATCGCTGCAGTGGGGTGGTATGCGAGAACTTTGGCAGGTTGAAAACGAGCCATGCAGTTGCATTTTGGATCATTTGCAGAGGACGAATTGCATTCATAGGTAGACCTGCCAGCAGTGCGTTGCAGTAATCCAGTCTTAAAATGACAAAAGACTGAACAAGTACCTGAGCAGCCTGTGTGGACAAAAATGGCCAAATCCTTCTAATGTTGTAGAGAAGAAAGCAACATGAGCGAGTCACATTAGCAACATGAGAGGAAAAGAACAGTTGATTGTCCATGGTTATCCCAAAGTTGCGAGCTGTGGCTGAAGGGGAGATTGGATTGTTGTCCAGGGATATAGCAAGATCATGACCTCGGGATGAATCACCTGGGATGACAATATCTCATATGTTGCAGCGTTTGACCTGTGAGACACGACATCTCGTTCCACTGCATGTTTCAACATGTAGCAAAATATCAAATAAAGAAACTTGCACTTGAACATTCAGACCTCCAGACTGGACTATTGTAATGCATTACTAGGTGTTGGCCTGCATCTTCAATAAATAGGCTAGAGTTATTCTAAAATGCAGCTGCCAGAGTTCTTACCAGGTTGAAAAATATGATCAAATAACCCCAATTTCACACTGGCTACTGTTTAAGTTTAGAATTGATTACAAACTGTATTTACAGTACTGTATTTACTGTATTTAAAAACATGCAGCTACTTACGTAAAAGGCTCTATATGGTTTAGCTCCCCTCTGTCTCTCCAGTCTTCTAACACGCTACAATCTTTCACGATCTCTGAGATCACAAAACTTCTGGTAGATCTCACAACATCAAAATCAAGTAAAGATGTAGAGCGTTTTTGTATTTAGCTACCAAACTGTGGAATAGATTTCCTGATTGTGTTTGGGGCTCAGACACACTCTTCCAGTTAATGTAGATTACAGACATATCTCTTTAGTCAGGCATAAACATAATACTGTACATCCCATAATCTTGTGCTCTAATACATCTGATCAAATGCACATTATAATCTAGTGCTTGCTAATTTTATGAACAGCAGCAATGCTAATTCCTCTCCACTGCTTCTCTTTTTCTACCCATTCTGAGGCATTCAGAAATTGTACCAGCTCCTATTGACTTCTATGCAATGAAGATTTTGGACCTCTACTGAGATTAGGCCGACTCTGTGCTAAACAATTGAAATTGAATTGAAATACCAAACACTTCTTCCAAACTAAAATTCTCTAAAATTTTCAGTCATGCCTAATTGAGTTCAAAACCAGTTTCATGTATTTATAATTTGACGTATTGTGTTTAGTAGGTCAAAGAATGTGACTTAAGCAGTAGGCTGTGCCCTGCCTCCCTTTTCCTTGGGGAGGATTGCTCCCAGTCCACTATAAATGGCATTAATTTCCAGAATGAAAGGCTGGCTGAAATCTGAATATGCAAGAAGTAAGCATACAGATGTAAGCTTACCCTTGAGTCTGTCAAAAATCTGCTGGTGCAACATATCTAATATAATATAATGCATCACAGTGCTGTCTGACCTGAACATTATTAGAAAGGCGATCCCATGAGCAGTTAGGTTATCGCACCCTAGATCTGCCTCATGAGCCGAGAATACCAACTGACATTTCTGGAGCAATGCCCTTACCCGAATCTGTTTCTTCCCTTACATGTGCAACATGATTGTTCCAACACCACAGTGAATTCATAGTAAGTGAGCAGACTGACTACAAGCACATTGTCCAAAGTACCCTAACAACATACATTCAAAGGATATCTAAGGTCATTATATTTAGATTGTAATTATGTATTAGCGTATTCCTCCGGAGTTCCAGTTTGCAGCTCTCACTGGTGAGGTCCCTTCCGGGTCGCCAGACTTTTTATCTTGGCAGCGCTATTTAAGCACGTCTATCGTGCATGATTTTCGCAAGATCATCTCTCTCCAGTTACATCGCAGTCTGTGAGTCATCCCGCTGTCCTCCTGTTCTAGTTATTTTTCATTGTCTCGCTGCTGTTGTTCCGAGTGGACTTTTGTCTTCTTCTTTTTTGTTTCGCGTGTTTTTGCAAACTTCAGTTGTGTACTTTGCTTGTGTGTGCTTTGTTCCGCTTTTCGTGCTCCAGCACTTTTCCTGCCAATTGGATTATATATTTGGGGTTTTGAGCTTGCTAGATATGAGATATTGTCCTGTGTTTGGGTTCCTCCCTAGCACCTCCATACGTTCACTGATATTATGACTTTGTAATCAAGAACTGCTAGGCATCAAGTTGGCTTTGGAACAGTAGAGACACTGGTTGTAGGAGGCTGAACACACATTCCTGAGTATCACAGATCACAAACAAGCCTGCTGATCCCTGTTTTTTGTCCACTCCCTGCTCAAAGAGCAGATGCTCTTTCCTGCATTCACCTTTCGACCTGGAAAATAACAATTTGGAAGTGACACTGCACACAATTCTAGGCAGCAGATTTCTCACAAGCTCTTTGTTCACAGATAGCTGCAGACCAGACTCATAACATGGGCTCACACATATGTTGTCATTGGGCACCTATGGGTTCATTGCATTTACTGCCATGTCTAAGTCAGATCACCACACAGGGAAACCCCCTGCAACTTTATCAACCTTGTGTTTAAGTCTGGCTCACCACTAATGACCTGAACCAACTGCATCGATTTTAACACTCACCACAAGGTACTGGGCCCTTCAAGATTAAAAATAAAAAGAATTAAAGGCAGAACTTTGCTGAACCTTCCACATTACTGGATCCTGGCTCAAGTCTATTCTAAAATCTAGATGCAAAGCTGATTGCCTATATCGCACTGCTCTCCAAACTAAAATAACATGGATTTGATAAACTGGTCTCTCAACGCAACTGACACCATCTTCTCGACGAGAAGCTTGGGTTCGGGGGAACCTGACTGCCCTGCCCGGAACGTTCGCAGCTGGCTATACGATGGACGCTTGGGAGAGATGGTGAGTCGTGTGTCTGGCGCCTCTTTCCGTGGAGGACATTGAAGATATCTACCTATTCGGAACCATGATAACAGGAGTTCTGCTGATTGGATTAGGCATTGCCCTGGATTATCGACGAAATCAGAAAACGGTAACAGCTTTTCAAAATCTCCCAAGGCTGCCCGTCATGATTGATGCAGTAGGCAGAGCGGTCAGCACTGAGGCTGGGACTAATAACCGCAATATGGATAACATCACGGTAAAGCTCACTGCTTTGGATACTGCTTTGGTTGACATCAGAGAGAAACTCACTGCTTTGGAAAGAAAAATGGAGACCAGAATGGACTAAGAGAGTAGTCGTGTAAATTGGAATGCGTCTACTCGCCCCAAGACCAAACAATCCCAATCTTATCTGCTTTCGGCTCCCCTCAACCAGCACTGGCCTTGGCCAAGGCTGCTGTTGGAACAACAACTCCCCCGGCAGAGCACTGCAGCAGGACTCTCTTGCGTTCTTTCCCCCACTTCCACAGACACCTGCTGATTGTTGACTCTCTCTAGGACCTAATCAAGGTTGTCTCCATGGCAATTTGCTGTGTATTGCTATGACAATCTTGCGGACTGAGGCACCAAGATTGGATGCTGGGAGCGACGACTCTCCAGGCCTACACTTTTACACACACACACACACACACACACATATATAAAGATATGCACTCACCCCCCACCCCACGCCTTCGCCGCTTCGTACCGCCAGTCTGACAAGTGGGTCTGTGACCAGCGCTGTAGATAAAGGCTGCAGGACCTGATGGCTGCTTGCCTGTGCTGGATGACCTCCACCCCCCACTCCCCTCCCCTGTTGCAAGTCGTGTGTTTATGGCATACTGTTTATGTGCTTATGTTGCTGAGGTGTTTTTCCTGTTCCCACACTGTACTTCCTCTGGAGTATAGTCTGGGGGTTGGTTTTTTCTCCTCCCTTCCCTCATGTTATGCTGTATTTCTTTTCAAATTCCCTGTCTTCCTGTCCTGTCCACCCCTTGTCATATTGTATGTATTGTATGTTGGACAGGTTGATGGCTAATTTCACGGTACTTGTGACCAGTGACAATAAAGGCTACTACTAATACATCATTGCCCAAACCCTTTGTGGAAGTGGTGTATGCCACTGGAAGCATAAAGGGGGTCACAGTGTTTCATGGAGAGGCTCAATCCTCCCCCTTTATCCTGAGGCTGATGACTGCTGATTACATTACAGTAGAGACACTAGTTGGAGGAGGCTGAACATTTCCTGTTCACCCTGTCCTATGACCCCAGCTCTCAGAATGCCTTACCAGGTAAGGAGCCTATTGGTGTTTGGTACTGTAATGTATCTATGTATCTAATGAGCAGACTGGCTCCTATTTTTTTCAAGATTGCACCTTCCATTTAAACACAAAACAGCTTCAAGAGTGCAGACTAGGAGTGGCACCATCGTTTCTGTAAAAACTATGACAGATTAGTGGTCTTGAACGTCTTTTTAAAAGCCATCTTGAAGCTGTCAAATCAGGCTTTTCCAGATATGCTCCTAGTAATAAGTACATTTCAGATTGCATGTTCAATACTTGTTTCCTGCATCATTACACTTTAATCCTCATAAATTGAAATACAAAAATTTCTTTAGAGGTCTAGAATTACAAAATTATCGTGTATGTATGATATGTAGTTCTTTCTTTAAATACATATTAAATATGTTTATGAAAATAAATGTTTATGTTAAATACTTATTTAACTATATTCACTTTTTGGAAAACTGGTTTGTGTATATTTAATTCAGGATTTGTGACATATAAATCTGCATAATAACAGGTATACTTCTTTTGCCAACTAAACCTATTTGTTCCACAGAGGCATGACATCATTTGCATTCTGCTGTCACTCAAACTCAGGGGTGTACTCCACTTCTAAATTATAAAACCACTAGGACTGCTTGAGCCACAAGTCATTTTACAGTTAAAATTTTACGTCATCCCATATACAAACTGTTTTGTTAAACTCTGTAGACATTAGAGAAATGCTGTATTGATGAATCTGACAGAGTTTAATCAGTCTGATTGCCCCTTTGTAGCATGAAGGGGCAATCGAAATCCGGATTCTGCAGTACTGGCTGGGTAGTGATGCCCGTTCTGTGTTATCTGTCCAGTGCACCGAGTCCGGTTAACCTTTCTTGGTTAGATCTGAGAGGGGGGCAGCTAAAATGGAGAAATTAGGCACAAAATGACTGTAATAGCCCGCCAATCCCAAAAAGGCCCATACCTGTTTTTTTGTAGTGGGTTGGGGGTATACTCTCACAGCCTGGACCTTTTTGTCCTGGGGCATCAGCAGCCCGCGACTGATGCAATAGCCCAGGTGGCAATTATGGGGATTTGCTGTAAAACCAGCTGTACGGAGGGCTCCCAGAACGTCCCCCAGATGGAACAGGTGATCAGACCGGGTGGAGGAGTGGACAACCACATCTTCCAGGTAGGCGGCATTGAAAGCACGGAGGGGTTGTCCATGTCAGATGTCCATGAGGAGCTGGAAGGTGGCCGGAGCCCCATGTAGGCCAAAAGGAAGGACACAGTAGTGCCAGTGGCCATTTGCAGTGCTGAATGGTTTCGCCTAAGGGCCACCTGCCAATGGCCCTTTGTCTGGTTGAGCCTCTGGAAATCGTTACAGAGGCAAATGGACCCATCCGGTTTAGGCACCATTACAATGGGGCTGGACCAAGGGCTGGCAGACTCTTCAATAATCCCTTCCTTCAACATTCATTTCACTTCCTCCTCAATGGCGCGACAGCAGGCTTCCAGGACCCTGTATGGCCGCTGTCGGACCACCATTCCACGAGGGGTCTTGATCTCATGTTACAGTGGTTAATAAGACCCAAATGCAGGATAGCAAAAAAAAAAAAGGATTTATTAAACATAACCAAAACCGAAACTTCCACTTGCTCTGCTAAATACAAAAGACAATTAGACACATAAGGGAGAGGTGTGCAGAGGTGTGAAGGAATAGACAAGGGCAGGGCAGACACATGAACACTGAACATAAACAAAATGTACATGAAAAAAGTCTGGGCAAGATCCTGACATTGTTAATGTAAATTCACATGCCACCACTGTTAGCCTTAATGCAAGACCTGCAGCAGTTCTCTTGGCATGAAAAGAGATGAGCTCATCTAGCTGAATAGGAATGTACAGCACTCTGTTGCTTAGCCACGATTCCATGAAAACAAAGAGGCAGGGTCTTGAAACTCTAGCCATGTGGTCTGCTCAAGTCGGATGCAGTCCAGTGTATTGTCCAGGAAAAAACTTTAGCAAGTACAATAAATGGCTGTGCCAGCCAGCTATAGTCTGTTTTTAGCCTAGCACAGAAACCTAGCTGCTGGCCGAGCTTCTGCACTGCTTTTGGCATCCCCTCTTCTTGTCACCATTAACCTGGCTACTGTTTGAGCATGCTTGTCCAGAGTGAGGACAGTTTTTTTCAGTACCTCTGATCAAATACACATTATCATCTAGTGCTTGCTAATATTATTAACAGCAGCTACACTAATTTCACTCCACTGAATACTTTTTTCTACCCATCCCACATCATCCAGAGGTAGTACCAGCTCCAGTTGTGTTCCAAGTCATGAAGATTTCAGACCTTCATTGAGATGAGGCCAACCTTGTGAGGATCCTGAGGTATCTAGAGATGTACCAATTCCACTTGGACTCTGCCTCAAGAAGTATTCAGGCATACTAAGTGGAGATCCCAACTCCATGTGGTCTTTGAGGACAACAACCTCCTCATCAGTACAACTGTCAGACTGTATATTTATAATTACACCCTCCAGTGTCACCCAAATGAGTTCATTTTTGAGTCTGGTTCCTCTCAAGGTTTCAAAGTTTTTCCTTACCACAGTCACCTCAGATTTGTTCATTGGGGATAAATACAAACACATTTAATTATATTTAAGTCTAATATTAATCTTGAACATTTGTTTTATATTAAACTTTTTGTATTTTTTTCCTATGTTCTGTACTGTAAAGCTGATTTCAGACAAATTACATTGTTAAAAATGCTATAAAGTTGAACTTGAATTGAAATACCAAACACTTCTTCCAAACGAAAATTCTCTAAAATTATCAGTCATGCATACTTGAGTTCAAAACCACAGTTTCATGAATCTATAATTTGACATATTGTGTTCAGTGGACTGAAGAATGTGATTAACATAAGCAGAAGGCCTCACCTTTCCTTACAGAGGATTGCTCCCAGTCCGCTATGAATGACATTCATTTCCAGAATGAAAGGCTCGGTGAATATGCAAGAACAGGCGCAGATGTAAAGTTTCCCTTGAGTCTGTCAAAAATCTGCTGGTGCAATTCAGCGCGGAATCCTCTATTGTCTAATGTCGTCTCTTGTTACGTCCTGTGTCATGCGGTCATGTGTCCTTGGTTCCTGTTTTGTGGTTTAGTTTATTAAATCCTGTTTATTTTGTGCTATCCTGCATTTGGGTCTATTTTATCCCCGCGTCCCTGACAGTGGCTGTCCTTTCACAGTGTTTCATGGATCGGTTCAATCTTTCTCCTTTTCTCCGAAGCTGATGACTCATGATTGTATTTCTGACTTTGTAATCAAGAACTGCTAGGCAACAAGTTGGCTTTGGAACAGTAGAGCCACTGATTGTAGGAGGCTAAACACACATTCCTGAATCTCACAGATCACCAACAAGCCTCCTTGTCCCTGTTTTTGGCCCACTTCCTGTGTACCCTGTCCTATTGCAGCAGCTTTTACAATGCCAAAGCAGATGGTCTTTCCCGCATTCACCTGCCAAACTGGAGTGGAGAAATCTGTTAACAATTTGGAGGTGTCAGATCACCACAGAGAGAAACCCCTTGCTATCAAACTTGTGATTGACTCTGGCTTACCACTAATGACCTGCACCAACTGCATCCATTTAAGTAATCACCACCAGGTGCATTGGGCCCTTCAAGATGAAAAAATAAATTAATTAAAGCCATAACTTATCTTGACCTTCAGGTGTAACCATCACTGGCATGTTGCTCCACCATTCCATGTCTCCTGTCTCAAATCAATTGTCCCATTCCCCTTGACCACCAACCTGCCAGCTACTACCCTGCTATCCCTCATCCACATCAAAGTCCAACCTGCATACTGAAGGATTTTGTGTCTACTTCTTTCATGCATAATCAACGCCTGACATTCATATCTAATTAAAATCTGATGTTTCTGTGCCCCACCTGTAATTTACATATAACTGTAAATAGGGAACCAAAAGGCTGATTACATTTTGCCTGTGCCCTACCTGTAGTTAACAAAATGGCCGGTCTGTAATGCAATCAATTGATCAATACACTGGATGGCCCTTCTGTCCTGTTCATTGTATGTTCTCTAGTAGGAGGTCCTAACTGTATCTTTCTATTCTTTGAAGGCCATTTGTTACCAGGTATAAAATCTGGTCACACAGACAGTACCTTTAGGTTAAGTTCCAGAAGACCGCTATGCTACACAAACATCTTCAATAAACACTTTTTCCTTTAACTTGGTCCAGCTTACTTTTCTTTTACGTATTAGAAGCATTCTAGTACATTGGCGAGCCACCCGAGCCAGTTTTAAGGAAAATGTAACAATACCAAAACAAATCCATTCTAAAATCTAGATGCAAAGCTGATTGCCTAGAGTACATCATTGAGTTGAATGTGTTACAGGCCAGAAGAACAATTTTGGCTACCTGCATACACTATAGTTGACCCCATCCTGCTCGATGAGATTCATGTAAATCACCCAGAGTGTGTCATCTACCCATTGCGAGACCTTTATACTCATGGCCTCCCTGAGCTCCCTGATCTCCACAACACATGTACACTTCCCCTGCATTCACTAACAGGTGATAAGGCCTGAGTATATCAATAAAGAAGAATTTTATCACTTGCACCTGACTCTGCAAATGAATCATGACAATTATACAGTTAAGTGTTTAAATATTATTTAACACCGTACTTACCACTTTAAATTAGCCTGTCTGCTGTTTATTTGTAAATCATTTATTTGATAAATCACCATGCACATGTGTAAAAGATTCTTTGTAGTGCAAAATGTAGACCCAATGCTGTTGAGCAGTATTTACTGCACATGAACTGGCTTCATGTATCTAATGCACAGACTCTTGCACTGATTTTTACATGATTGCAACTCCCATTTAAACAACAAAAAATCTTTCAGAGTGCAGACTGGGAGTGAATGGCACCATTTTGTCTGTGAAAACTGTGACTGATTGGTTCCTTCATTCAGAAACTGTCATGTCTTGAAGCCATCATATCAGGCTTCTCCACATATGCTCCAAGTATTAAATACATTTCAGTTAGCATGTTCAGTACTTCTTTCCTGCATCATTACACTTTATCACACACAGATAGATTTACAAAATTATGTCTTGTGTATGTCTGATATGTAGTTCATAAAAATAACAACATTGTAAATATGTATATGAAAATATTTATATTAAAACTTATTTTACTCATTTTATTTTTGTGAGAACTTTAGTTTTGTGAATTTTGTGTTCAAATTTAATTGAGGTTTTGTGACATAAATCTGCATAATAACATTTTTACCTTTTTAGCCAACTAGACCTATTTGTTCCACAGAGGCATGACATCATATGTATTATGCTGTCACTCAAACTCAGGGGCGTACTCCACTTCTAAATTATAAAACCACTAGGACTGCTTGAGCCTCAAGTCATTTGATCTTCTACATTTACTATTTTACAATGTCATCCAATGTATAAGGTAATTCTGTAGACATTAGAGAAATGTTGTATTGATGAACCTGACCGAGTTTAATCAGTCTGATGGTGTCACGATGTGACACAGTGAGACAAAGGCGAGTGAGGATCCAAATGCAGTTTAAAGGTTTTTTACTAAACAAAACACAAACAAACAGGCAGGCAACGCGAAACAAACAGGAAACGGGAACACGGACATGCACACACCAACAACGACCAACAACATTGAAGTGAACAGACAGAGTATATATGGTGAACGAGAACCAATCACAAAACGGAGACAGACAAGGACTAAGACAAAACACCTGGGGAAGAGAATGAATGTAATTAGTGTCCATGGTAACAGATAGGTGGGCGGGGTCAACAATTAACATCAGGGAGAGACGGCAGACAGAAACAAGGGGAAAACACAGACAGACACATTACAGATGGCTGTGATCATTTCTCCTGTCCAGAAAGATTTCTATCTCCTGCAGTTTATATCTTACTGTACGTGTGTTCAGCTGCTGTGGTTCTGCTAACAGTGTGTGGAAATCTGCTCATCATCATCTCTGTTCTTCACTTCAAGCAGCTTCAGTTTATTAGGGAATGTTATTGAAATACAATTAGAAACATTTCAGAAAGTTTTAATAATTATTTGTCTTAATTCCACCATTAATCCAGTTATTTATGCTCTGTTTTATCCGTGGTTCAGGAGGTGTGTTAAGTTAATCAAAAATCTACAAATTTTTCTGAAAGACTCTAATTTAATCAATGTTCTTTCATGAATTAAGTTTTGTCAGTAATCTTTAGCATAACCCCAAAATACTGCTACTAATATGACATGTTATTATTCTATTATATTTTATATGACCATTGTTTTGTTCTCTTTTATATACAGTATAACAAAAAATATATTTGAAGTGGAGCTTTAAATCTCTTCTGTAGTACTCTACTTTTAAGGCATACATAAGCACTCATACAATGAGACTCATTTTTCAGTGCTTGTGATTACTTTTCTGTGAAATGAAAGCTTTTGGATGCAAAAACACATCTGATCTTTATCATCACACCTACAATGTTGTACAGATGTGGCATTTTAAAGCACAAATGAGTTTGTAAAATTACTGCCTCACTCCAATGATTTGTACTGCATTAATAATACAGATTGTATGTTACTTTATGAAAGTTTTCAGAATTTCATATTATGACTGAATTGTGCATGTGACATTAAAGTACAAGGAAAACCATTGCACTGACAGCAGCATGGCCTAATTTTATTCAAATAAAGCATTGTGTAGAAGAATTAAATTGGAGAATCATTCACCAGACAGCAGCGTGTTAAAACAAAAACGAACCACAAACTCGAAAGTTATGTGTTATTTTTCAGAAAACTGGTTTAAGAGTTAGAAATTAGAATGGTAAGACATTACACTTACCCATGTTAAAGAATTAGACTGGTTAGAAATTACACTTACCCATGTGACACTCACCAGCAGTTTACCTACACTCTGGGCACCCACTGATGATGCCAAGGTCATAGGTGAATGTAGTGCCACCCTCCTTTGTTGCTTTCACTGTAAGATCTTGACCAAACACAAGAAAGTGAAGGGTTCTACACTAGCATGATAAGCTGTGATATGACATAACACAGGGAAGACATGATAATCCATAATTTATTTTTCTTGACACAGGTAGGGTACATGACAGGTTATGCTAAGTATGGTTGAACAACTCACACTGGCCATTACCAGCTGGTTGATACGGTGAAGTACTTCTCTCTATGTTATAAAATCTTCATAAACACTGCATCAAACATGCTTTTATTGTTGTTTCAAACATATGTAGCTGCATATACTATTAACTACATACTAAAATGAATCAGAATTTCTCCAGGACCATGTTGCTACATAAAACAACATGGGGGCACATGAGACTAAAAAACGACAGAGCAAACAGACAGGCAGTGCAACCAATACAGTATTCTCCAAGACAAATACAAAAAATCCGACCCGAGAACACATTGTAATGGCATTGTGCAAATAGAGATTACTAATAGAGATTGCTATACAGTATGTACACAATAGCAGCATGACTTTTGTACAAAACAGCATTAAAGTTACGGTGTATAAACAGCATATATAATGGAGGGTAAAATGGGTTGCTGAGGGTATTAAATGACGCATAAATTGGGACAGCGGCATCTGTATGACAAAAGATGGTATCTGGAATGTGGAATAGGGACCATGTACAGCAGAGGTAACCAGACATGCTGTGGGTAAGTCGCACATTTTGAACACGCTGAGAATTATCAGTTTAAAAGTGTACAAACCACATAAATAAATGTGTTATCTTGTTTATATTTAACCATGAACTTGTTGGGGAATTTATGAGGCGGGATGGGGCGGGGCTCTGCACCAGTGGCAGTTCTAGACCTTTTCAATTGGGGGGCCAAGCTGGGGCCAGTTATATTGTTAGAGGGGCCAATTATACTACAACACATACAGTGTATTACTGTCATGATTCAGCTCGGACTTTGGCCACATGCAGTTTTGTTTATTAAATAAGTAAAACTGCATTTGGATCCACACTTGCCTTTGTCTCACCATGTCACATTGTGACAGAACGACTCACCCCATGGATCCAGCAGAAATACTGTTTTGTCTTTGTCAGGAGGACTCCCCGGTCGAGGAATATACGGAGGTATTCGTGGACCTGTGCAATCAGATCAACTTCGATGAGAAGGTGCTCAAGGATATCTTTAAACATGGACTAAGGGACATCCTGCGGTATCTGATGCCGCCTACGCGAGAGGTAAAAACATTCTCGGAGTTCGCCAACTTGGCGTTGCTCAGCATTAGTCCATTAGTTCCATCAGGCATCCGTTTGTAGCATGAAGGGGCAATCAAAATCCTGTTTCCGCAGTACTAGCTGGGTAGTGAGGGCCAGAATGCCCGTTCTGTGCCATCTGTCCCGTGTACCCAGTCTGGTTGACCTTTCTTGGTTAGATCTGAGAGCGGGGGCAGCTAAAGAAGAGAAATTAGACACAAAACGTCTATAATAGCCCACCAATCCAAAAGGCCAATACCTGTTTCTTTGTAGAGGGTCAGGGGTATGCTCTTACAGACTGGATCTTTTTCTCCTGGGACTTCAGCAGCCCATGACTGATGCAATATCCCAGGTTCTGGGCCTCGGACAGGCCCAGGTGGCAATTAATTATATTTGCCATAAGACCAGCTGTCCGGAGGGCTCCCAGAACCTCCCCCAGATGAAACAGGTGATCAGACCGGGTGGAGTAGTGGACTACCACATCGTCCAGGTAGGCAGTAGCGAAAGCGTGGAGGGGTCAGTGGATGATGTACATGAAGCACTGGAAGGTGGCCGGAGCCCCATGTAGGCCAAAAGAAATGACCCGGTACTACCCGTGGCCATTTGAGGTGCTGAATGCCATCTTTGGTTTCGCCTCCAGTGCAAGTGCCACCTGCCAATAGCCCTTTGTCTGGTTAAGCCTCCGGAAGTCGTTACAGAGGCGAATGGACTTATCAGGTTTAGGTACCACTACAATGGGGCTGGACCAAGGGCTGGCAGACTCTTCAAAAATCCCTTCCTTCAGCATTCATTCCACTTCCTCCTCATTCCTCCTCAATAGCACGAAAGACAGTATATTTCGGGCCACCATTACAGGAGGGATCTTGATCTCATGTTACAATGGTTAAAAAAACCCAAATGCAAGATGGCCAAAAAAAATGATTTATTAAACATAACCGAAACCGAAACTCAAAAATCACAACACAAACCTTGAAGACAATATAGAGACAAAACACAAGACAAGGATTCTGCATGCTCTGTTAAATAAAAAAGACAAAAAGTCCACATAAGAGACAGCTGTGCAGAGGTGGGAAGGAATAGACAAGGGCTGGGCAGACACCAAACATAAAGTGTACATTGAAAAAGTCTGGGCTAGATCCTGACATTGGTAATGTAAATACACATGCCACAACTGTGAGCCGTAATGCAAGTCCTGCTGCATTTCATCTTGCCGAGCTTCTGCACTGCATTTGGCATCCCCTCTTCTTGTCACCGGAATTAGACA
Organism: Tachysurus fulvidraco; assembly: GCF_022655615.1. Taxonomy (NCBI): domain Eukaryota; kingdom Metazoa; phylum Chordata; class Actinopteri; order Siluriformes; family Bagridae; genus Tachysurus; species Tachysurus fulvidraco. The sequence continues at coordinate 28,463,637 of NC_062526.1, forward strand.
AAGCCAAGAGCTGGAGGGCTGATCTTTGTAGCAAGCCAAGGTCATGAAGCTTCTCCAGCTCGTCATCATGCATGTTGTTTGTTGCATGATCTACTGTACTGTAATAATGTTTGGCGATCTTATACATGAACAGAAGTCCAGCTAAACACATAAATTGAACCATGGTCAGAATGAAACTAGGCACCACCAATTAATAAAACCACTCTGTCACCAGTCCGCTATAAATGGCATTCATTTCCAGAATGAAAGGCTGGGTGAAATCTGAATATGCGAGAACAGGCACAGATGTAAACTTACCCTTGAGTCTGTCAAAAATCTGCTAGTGCAATTCAGTCTATGCATCATAATCCTGTCTGACCTGAACATTATTAGAAAGGGGATCTCATGAGATCTGCCTCATGAGCTCAGAATACCAACTGACATTTCTAGAGCAATGACCTTATCCTCTAGAATAGTTCGATAGTCCATGACAGCGGCATGCTCAACCAGCAAAAGCAAGCCTCTTGTGTCGACAGTTACTCCATGTGGTGGTAGGCCGAGATTACCATGAATACAGTGGCTGTTCAGAGATATTCTGTCCTGGTCGCTGTTGCACCAGTGAGACACGCACCAAGAATTTTTACTCTTTTGAAAATAGAGTAGGTGCATTAAATGAAATATATCTTAAAACAGATCCTATTTATGATAATATTTTTCATTTTCTTAAATTCAAATTTGTTTTATAAATGTCAAATTGGCATCTTTTAACACTTAATTATTAATCTGGCCATTTATCTTAGTAGCGTGAAATGATTTTATTGATATTTAAGCTTTGTCACAAACATTTTGCCTAATTTTTTGCAAATAAATACTTATAATTCTACTTCGCTTCCATTACAACAAGGCACTGCCTCATAAGTATGATGTCATTTAAACTCGGGGGGCGTGATCTTTTTATACTATAAAAGAACCACAGCTCCTTTAGTCATGAGATATTTGATTTGACATTTTAGAATTAATATTTTACAATATTAACATCCAGGACATAAGAGCTATTTCCTTAAACTCTGACATTAGAGAAATCAAGCATCGTGTTAGTTCAGGCAGGCCACGCAGTAAGCTGCATCAGCTGCTAATCAGCTGTCCACAAGGCGCACCAATCCAGCACGACTTCCATAATTTCCCTCCTTTAAATCCTCGCCTTCGAGCGCACCTACGCATCGCCGCTGATGCGATCCAAAACCCTCCTCCGTCCCCGACTCCTCCAGCCAGAACCTGTCGCCAGCTCAGATTAAATTCTTCACGTAAAAAATCACACGCAATTTCGGTTCTGATTCTGAGCTGTAATGGGGGGGTCTATTCATTCCCCAGCTGCTGCCTCCCCGCCCCGTCCATGCATGCACCGACAGGCGCGTGGGAAAATTCTCTCAGAACAGAACCATCCCACCAACACTAACTGTATGCTCGCTAACCTTCATTTACAAAGTGGTCCTGATTGAAATACTGTATTGATGAACCTGACAGAGTTTAATCAGTCTGATGGCTGTGATCATTTCTCCTGTACAGAGAGATCTGTATCTCCTGCAGTTTATATCTTACTGTATGTGTGTTCAGCTGCTGTGGTTCTGCTAACAATGTGTGGAAATCTGCTCATCATCATCTCTGTTCTTCACTTCAAGCAGCTTCACACACCAACAAACATGCTGCTGCTCTCTCTGGCTGTGTCGGATTTCCTTGTAGGCACATTGGTGATGCCATCGATGTTCATCTGGTCAATCGAGTTATGCTGGATTTTTGGTAGAGGTTTGTGTACCAATGTTTTGTTAACTGCTGGTCTCCTCATGACCATATCAATCTATAATATTGCTCTGATCTCTGTAGATCGGTATTCGGCTCTCCCAAACCCTTTTCTCTACACAAACACAATCTCTACAAGAATGATGTGCATTGTGGTTTCAACTAACTGGTGTGTAAATCTGGTGTACAGTCTAGCATTCTATTATTTCGGTGGATCCTTTACAAATACTGTAATGTGTCCTGGAGAGTGTTATTACTTACTAAATGAGGTTTGGTCTATAACTGATCTCATATATTCATTTATATTTCCACTTTCTGTCATAATCATATTGTATACTCGAGTTATTGAACTTCAGGTAGAAATGTTTCTAGTTGTGGTTTATCTTAACTCCACAATTAATCCTTATATTTATGCTCTGTTTTACTCGTGGTTTAGGAGATGCATTCATATAATCATAACTCTGAAAATATTTCAAACAGACTCTGCGTTAATAAACGTCCTTTCATGATTTAATTTCCGTCACTTGTTTTATTCATTAGCCCAAAATATTGCTGTTATGTAATATTTCAAATTCTCTCAGATAATATACATGTCAGCATAAATGAGCATAAAGTTATGTTTTTAATAGAAAACAATAAATAAAAAAAAAACATCAGATGCACTTTTGCTCTGGAAGGGTAGGTTTTACTGGGCTGTCTTACATGTGCCTGACCAGATACAGGTTTTGACAGTGAATCATGATTTAATATAAAAATCTGTTTCATCACTTGTTCTTTATCTGTAGGGCTGATATTAAGGCTTTGTTGAGCACACTTTTGCATTGTGTTAAAAAAAATAAACATATTCCTATTTTTCTGGTATGACATCATCTGTAAATGATATTTGGCCTTCCATCACAACACAGCATCAAGTTATACATACAGTGTCACTCAAAACTCAGGGGTGTAATCAATATATGCTATCAAAGCATCAGTGCTGCATTAAACTGGACAAATATTCCAGACAGACTCTGCATTAATAAATGTTTTTTTATGAAAATTCTTTTTTCACCATGCCTGATGTGTCCAAAGATATATAACAGTTCATGACAAAGTTATTAATAAAATATATCAATTATATATAAAAAAATCAGCCCCAAATATAATGTATAATGTAAAAGCAATATTGATTTTTCAATATGTATAATACAATCAAATGAATTGTAACTTTTGGTAAAACAAAAATATGTTTTCTAAGATTTAAATCATTAGAAATAATGATAGACACCATAAGGGGAATATCAAGCATAATTAGCATATATAAGAACAACAAATGTTTGGCCTACATAAACGATTAATTTGCATTTTTCTCAATACAAATCACAGCTTAATCACAGAGGGAATAGTTGTTAATATTGCTGTTGTATTATATGTCATTTAAATATTTACTGTCTATAGACTGATGCATCTTTGTTTTCACTGAGTTCTGGATGCTGCCATTCAGCTCTTATTCAACCTAATTATTCAGGAAACACTTCAACTAGCACTTCTTTCCCTATCTTTTGCATTTATTAAAAAAAAGAAAAAACAACCTTTGACACTTTTTCACTGTAACTTTGAACAATGTTTTAAACTCATGGTATCTTAAGTATGTAACCTAGTGAGCCAGCATTAATGTAAATGATCCAATGATAGAGATTTAAGCACTTATGTACGTCTCTCTGGATAAGGGCGTCTGCCAAATGCTGTAAATGTAAATGTATTGCAGGTATAAGGCCCAGGCAAACCTGCTCGAAATGTCTATATGGAAGCTAAGGTGCAGTTTGTAGACCAGGTTTAGTGTATCAGAGAATCAAAAACCTCCTTCAATACTTCAAGAAAAGATTCACATTCTTAAACAGTGAGTGAACAGAAAGATCCATCATTCCAGTCAAGTACAGAGATGGAGATGGAGATTTTTAGTTTAGGCCTTTTGTTCCCACAAGCCATGACATCATATCTATCATTTCTGAAAAGAAATGATAATGAAACATTTCAGAAAGTTTTGATTGTGCCTCATCTTAATTCCTCCATTAATCCAGTTATTTATGCTCTGTTTTACCGTTGGTTTGGGAGGTGTGTTAAATTATTCATAAATACACATATATACAGTACACTATTTCATTGTACTCGGTTGTGTAAAATGTCCACTTGATTAAAAAAACTCTGCATTAATCTTTGATATTCTTATTGACTCTATATATGTTAAATCATGACAAGGATTTAAATGTGAAGCCAAAATGTCTGAGGCCCTCTAGTGACTGGCTGCAGTACAATTTTAAACCTTTCCCATTCCATTTTAAAAACAGACCAAAAATTTCATTTTCAGTAACAGCTACACAAATTATTTTTGAGGAAAAAACAAAGCTTTATTGTTCAGTTGAGCATGATATAGATTCATTATTTTTCCTTACAGTCTGTAGCAAAGACAGCATTTGTTCTGCTGTAAACTATTGTAACAGACAATCAGCAGTTCTTTGTACTTTTTCCAATTTGTTGCTCATTTTGTTCCATAAACCAGGTTATCCTGCTATTCTAAATAACAAACCATCATGAATAAATGAAGTGATGGCACAAACCAAGGCAGCTAACACTAACTCAGTTTCATCATAATTTGTTTAATTCGGGGCTTTAATGCCCTCACTCACCCACACAAGTCATTGCAATTTGTAAGCTTAACCTGGAATTCACCACAGTCCTTATTGCCAGGCAGCCAGACCCAGTGGAGATATCCATTAAAAATTTGATAGTATCACTGCACGCAATTCTAGGCAGCAGTTTCCTAACAAGCTCTTTGTCCAGATGCCTGTAAACCAGACTCAATCCATGGGCTCACAAATCTGGGATTTGTGGGCACATAAGTGTTTAAAGCATTTACCACCTCTAAATAAGAGGGATTAAAGATAACAACCCCCTGCTATCAAACTTGTGATTGACACTGGCTTACCATTAATGACCTGCACCAACTGCATCCGTTTAAAAACTCACCACAAGGTACACTAGGCCCTTCAAGATGCAAAAAAAAATTAAAGGCATAACTTAGCTTGACCTTCAGGTGTAACCATCACTGGCATGTTGCTCCACCATTCCATGTCTCCTGGCTCAAATCAATTGTCTCATGATCCTTTACCACCAACCTGCCTGCTGCTACCCTGCTATCCCTCCACATTAAAGTTCAACCTGCATACCTAATCAAGTCCATTCTAAACTCTAGATGCAAAGCTGATTGCGTAGAGTACATCACTGAGTTGTATGTGTTACAGGCCAGAAGAACAATTTTGGGTACCTGCACACACTATACTTGACCCCAACCTGCTCCATGAGATTCATGTAAATCACCCAGATTGTGTAATCTACCCATTGGGAGACATTGATACTCATGGCCTCCCTGAGCTACAATCTCCACAATACATGTACACTTCCCCGGCACTCACAAACAGGTGATAAGGCCTGAGTATATCGAGAAAGAAGAATTTTATCACTTGCATGCGACTCTGCAAATGAATCATGACAATTATACAGTTAAGCTTGTCTGTTGTTAATTTGTAAATCATTTATTTGATAAATCACCATGCACATGTGTAAAAGATTCTTTGTAGTGCAAAATGTAGACCTGCTGCTGTTGGGCAGTATTTACTGCACATGAACTGGCTTCATGCATCAAATGCACAGACTCTTACTCTGATTTTTACATGATTGCAACTCCCATTTAAACCACAAAAAAACTTTCAGAGTGCAGACTGGGAGTGATTAGCATCATTTTGTCTGTGAAAACTGTGACTGATTAGTTCATTCATACAGAAACTGTCATGTCTTAAAGCCATCATATCAGGCTTCTCCACATATGCTCCATGTATTAAATACATTTCAGTTAGCATGTTCAATACTTGTTTCCTGCATAAAGTGTAATACTTTATCACACACAGATAGATTGGAAAATTGTGTCTTGTGTATGTCTGATATGTAGTTCATCAAAATAGCAACATTGTAAATATGTTTATGAAAATATATTTATATTAAAACTTATTTCCCTGCATTTATTTTTTGTGAGAACTTTTGTTCAGTGAACTTTGTGTTCATATTTAATTGAGGTTTCGTGACACATAAATCTGCATAATAACAGGTTTACTTCTTTAGCCAACATGACATCATATGTATTATGCAGTCACTCAAACTCAGGGGCGTACTCCACTTCTAAATGATAAAACCACTAGGACTGCTTGAGCCTCAAGTCATTTGACCTTTTACATTTACTATTTACAATGTCATCCAATGTATAAGGTATTTCTTAAACTTTGTAGACATTAGAGAAATGCTGTATTGATGAACCTGATGGAGTCTAATCAGTCTGATGGCTGTGATCATTTCTCCTGTCCAGAGAGATCTGTATCTCCTGCAGTTTATATCTTACTGTACGTGTGTTCAGCTGCTGTGGTTCTGCTAACAGTGTGTGGAAATCTGCTCGTCATCATTTCTGTTCTTCACTTCAAGCAGCTTCACACACCAACAAACATGCTGCTGCTCTCTCTGGCTGTATCGGATTTCCTTGTTGGAGCTTTAGTGATGCCGCCAACGTTAATCTGGACAATAGAGTCATGTTGGATTTTTGGGAGACATTTCTGCATCGGTTTTTTGTTGATTGGTGGTATCATCATGACCATATCAATTTACAATGTTGCCCTAATCGCTGTAGACCGGTATTTGGCTCTGTCAAACCCTTTTCTCTACATGAGTTCTATATCTAGGAGGACTATGTGCAATGTGGTTTATTCTAACTGGTGTGTGTGTATTATGTATATGACAGCATTTTATTATTTCAGTGGAAGCTCTGAAACTTCTGTAATGTGTCCTGGACAATGTTTATTAATTGTGAATGAGGTTTGGTCTGTAATTAATCTTGTGGTAACATTTATATTTCCACTTTCCGTCATAATCATATTGTATACTCGAGTTTTTGTGATTGCTAAGAAACATGCCACTGCTATCAGAGAGCTTAATAATCACACACGGCCTAAAACACAGAAAATCACCTCATACTCCATGAAATCTGAGAGAAAAGCAGCTAAAGTCCTTGGTATTCTAGTGTCTGTGTTTCTGGTGTGTTTACTTCCATTTTATATTTACAGTATATTAGGGAATGTTATTGAAATACAGATAAAAACATTGCTGAAGGTTTTGGTTGTGCTTCATCTTAATTCCACCATTAATCCAGTTATTTATGCTCTGTTTTATCCGTGGTTCAGGAGGTGTGTTAAATTAATCATAACTCTACAATTTTTTCTGACAGACTAATATTTTAGCATAACCCCAAAACATTTCTATGAGATTAAGATGTTATTATTATAAATTAATTATGTTATTAATATATATTTGATCATGTTTTTTGTTCTGTATTATATGCAGTATATAATAGAGTATTATATATATTTGTGGTGGAGATTAAATTTATTTATTTTATTTTTTAAATCTCTCCTGTAGTAACCTTTATGGAATAAAGAAACAGTCATAACATTTTCAGTGCTTGTGATTAATTTTCTGTTAAAGTTGTGGTGGAAATTTTTCCTCTAGAGATGTTTGTAAGGCCTTGTCCTTCTATACTCATGACTGGTAGTTGTTGTGACTAGAAATAGAAAGGACAGAGGGAACTGGAGACGCGTTGATTTATAAACAGCTTCAAGTAGACCTTGGAAAGACAAGATTAGCTTCATAAGGAGGTGAGCAGGTGTTGTGCATTTAAGCCAATGGATTATGATGTTTTGCTTTTACATGTCTTCCTTGTTTGAATCCTGCCTATAAAATCTTGATGTAATCACTGATCAGGGCCCAGCCTTATTTATGCTATACGAGGAGTGTTGGGTCCTGCTGCGCAGCAGAACACCATAAATTGTGAAATCTTTTTACTCTTGCCCGTGCCTACCAGTGTGATACTTTATCATTTAAATGTCGCAAAACTCAAACTTCTACAAAAAATGTAAGCTTTTGGATGGAAAGAAAAATGTTGTACATCTAAAATGTTGTACAGACGTGGCATTTTAATGTGACAAAGTTCAAAAAGAAAAACCATTGCATTGAGAGAATCATGGCCTAATTTTATTCAAATATAGCACTGTGGATGTCATGAATGAAGCACCTGACTCGTCCTCCGATCACCACCAGAGGGAACAGTCTCCCGAGTATTAGTAGCTTCCGGACTACACCTCCCATAACCCCTCACTGGGACTAATTGCACCGCCACCTGTTCTCAATAAGCCACTGACTATATAAACAGACTTGAACTTGACTTCAGTGCAAGGTCTCGATTTGCCTCGGCTATCACTCTGAGCGTTTCTTGTTTGTATTTTCTGGTTACAACTTTGTTTGTATTTCTGCCTTACGATTCTCTGCCACCTGTCCTGACCCTTTGCCTGTTGTATTGACCACGATTTCTGTCCACTCTGCATTGTTGTGTTTGCCAATGTAGACCCTTGCCTGTTGTACTGCGAGTATTCTAATAAAGCCTGCAAATGGATCCTCAACCTTATGATGCTTCATTACAGAAGACTTCTCCACAAAGTGATACAGCAGTGATTTCTAAGCTCTTGATGGAGCTTTTTGCTCAAGCGCAGCAACTCGCAGGCCACTACAAACAGCTGACTCACCTGACCTTGCTCACGAGTGAACTCGTCACAGCGCTATAAAGCTTGAGAGGTAGCCCTGCGGCACTCAGCCCAACGCCGTCAGTGTCTCCGCCTGCTCCCTCTGACGCCGTCTCCTCAGCTGCTAACCCACGGCTTGCCCTTCGAAACAAGTTCAACGGTGATCCGGAGAAATGCAGGAGCTTCCTGATGCAGTGCTCACAAAACAACAACCCTCTCCCTACCCCACTGAAGCCAGCCGAATAGCCTTTGTCTGCACCCTTCTCACAGAAAGAGCTCTAGAGTGGGCCCCCGTGGTTTGGAGAGAGGATGGCACCGCGTTCCCTTCCTTCCATCACTTCCTGACCCAGTTTCGCAGCGTATTCGAACATTCCGCAGGAGGAGAGAGCACAGAGAAGCACCTATTATGTGTCTCTCAGGGAAACCGTACTGCAGCGGATTACGCCCTCAAGTTTCGCACCCTCGTGCCACAAGCTGGCTGGGAGGAGAGACCACTCAAGCTTCTCTACCGCAAGCCACGAGCTGCAGGCTGAATTCACCTTTTGTGACAAGGGGAAAGATTTGCCGGCATTCATGGAGCTGTCAATCCAAATAGACAACCTGATGAACGCCCGCATGCATTCCACCATCCGAGAATATCAAACCCATGCAGCTTGGATATTCACACCTCACACCTGAGGAGAGAGCGCGACGCACCCGTCATCAGCTCTGTCTGTACTGTGGAAAACCCGGACACCTGCTGCCAACCTGTCCCACCAGGCCACGCAATAAACAAAAAACCTTGGTGAGTTTGACCATTTTCACCTCCCGATCTCAGAACTGTGCGCAATTTGACCTGCGATTAAAAATTCAGGGAAGGGAGATTGATCTACTAGCACTCACTGACTCCGACGCTCCCGGAATTTCATCTCAGGAGAGTTCGCCAGATCGAATGCCATTCCACTAACTAAGTGTGTCTCTCCCTTGGCAGTGGAGGTGATAGATGGTCGACCGCTGGGAGAGGGACGAATACAGTTCGTCACAGAGGAGATCGAACTACAAGTGGGCTTCTCTCATAGCGAAACCATCAGCTTTCATGTTATCACCTCTCCAAATCACTCACTGATCTTGGGTCTGCCATGGCTGAAGCTCCAAAACCCTGTTGTTTCCTGGAGGGAGCAACAGAATATAACCTGGGACAACACCAGAACAGAATAGAATATAACAACAGAATATAAACTGCCCAACATTACCAGCCCTCCAAGACACCATTCCAGATTAACTCTACCATCACCACACCTGACTCTCCTGCCATTCTCAAGTTTCGAGTATCACAATCTCGCAGAGGCCTTCAACAAGGTCAAGGCCACAGAGTTACCTCCTCACCGACCCAGTGATTGCTGCATCGAGCTTCTGCCCAATGCCATTCCACCCAAGGGCAGAATTTTCCCCCTGTCACAACCGGAAACCGAAACAATGAATAAATACATCGAGGAGGTGTTAAAGAAGGGCTCCGACCCTCCATCGACTATCGGGCTCTGAATGAGCTAACCGAAACTGCGCAGGGCCAAATATTTCACCAAACTGGACCTAGGCAACGCTTACAATCTCATTTGCATCAGAGAAGGAGACGAATGGAAAACTGCCTTCTCCACCCAGTCAGGTCACTACGAATATTTGGTCATGCCGTACGGCCTTTCTAACAGTCCAGCAGTATTCCAATCTTTCATTAATGATATTTTCCGGGATATGCTGGATCGCTGGGCGATCGTGTACATTGACGACATCCTCATCCACACCGAGACAATAGTGGAACACATCCAGCACGTACGAGCAGTGCTAAAACGCTTGATCCAACATCAACTCTATGCCAAAGCAGAGAAGCGTGAATTCCACAAAACTTCCACATCCTTCCTGGGCTACGTCATCTCTGCCGAGGGGTCGCCATGGACGATGCCAAGGTACAAGCGGTGCTGAAGTGGCCACGGCCTCAAACTATCAAGGAACTACAGCAGCAACTTCTACCACCGCTTCATTAGTGGATTTAGTACCATAGCAGCACCACTCACCTCTATGACAAAAAAGGCACCGTACAGGCAACCGAGGCAATTACAGGCTTTCGTCTCTTGAAGCAGCATTTCACCACGGGTCCCATTCTCCATCACCCAGACTCACCTCAACCGTTCATTGTCAAAGTGGACACCTCCAACACAGGAATCAGAGCGGTCCTGTCACAGTGTTAGGGGCCGGCCATCAAAATGTTCCCATGTGTTTATTTCTCACAGAAACTATCAGATTCATCAGATTCTGATACCTCTACCCAAACTGCCCACAGTGTTCCAGACAGCAGAAACCCTCTGTAATGAAGACATAGTCTTCAACAGAGGACCGCAGTTCACATCCCGAGTTTGGTCTGCCTACTATAAAACAATTAAACATCAACATCAGTCTCACCTCAGCATATCACCCACAAGCCAACGGCCAAACCGAGTGCATGAATCAAGAACTTACAAATTTCCTCTGCTCGTATTGTCAGAATAACCGGCGAAGAGGCTTATCAGGTCCATAACCTACTAGATTCAATGTAGCACCTCATATAGATTTATAATATGGCTCAAAGTATATAGCTCATAAATCACAGACTAACAAAGCCTTGTGTTTATTGCTAAATGGTTCCTGATAAATCTCAGTGTGACTGAGATAATATTGTGTTACCGAGCTAATATACAGATACTACCCTGCTATCCTTCCTCCACATCAAAGTCCAAGCTGCATACTGAAGGTTTTCTGCTTCTTTCATGCATAATCAATGCCTGACATTCATATATAATCAACATCTGATGTTCCTGTGCCCTACCTGAACCAAAAGGCTGATTACATTGTGCCTTGCCTGTGCCCTACCTGTAGTTAAAACAATGGCCTGTCTGTAAATCAATCAACTGATCAATACACAGGATGGCCCTTCTCAAATCAAATCAAATCAAATTTTATTTGTCACATACACATTCATACAGTGTATGACATGCAGTGAAATGCTTTTTGCAGCTGTCTGGTATTTATGCATAAAACCGAATGCAATTGGGGTAAAAAAAAAAAACAAAACCAAAAGGAGATGGGTAAATAAAAAGTATAAGCTATATAAAAAATATAGAAAATATGAACATGTATGTGAAAAAATAATGTATATGCATAAATGCATATTGTTTGTAACGATTGTTCTTGAAGTGTCTATGTGTAGTATGGTGTGTATGAAGTGTATAAAGTGGCACTGTGCTGTGCAAGTCCAGAGTTAAAGTGACAGTCCAGAGTTAATGTGTCATATTGCAAAAAAGGTTGTGGAGAAAAACAGTGAAGGGAGAGGTCCAGTACTACAGTAGATCCTGGGTGTTTCCTGGTTTAAACTCCGAATGGCCTGCGGGAAGAAGCTTCTCCTCATTATCTCTTTGTTTCCTTTCAAGTAGCTGAAGTGTTTCCCTGAACACAACAAAGAAAAGAGTCTGTTGTTGGGATGGCTGAGGTCCTTTACAATCTTCCTAGCCCTAGTCCAGCACTGCATGCTGTAAATGTCCTGCAGGTCAGGGAGCTTGGTGTGGATGGCACATTCAGCTGACCGCACCATCCTCTGGAGGGCTCACCTGTCCTGCATCTGAGAGGGTAGTTTAAAGTCCTTTAAGCATCTCAGATGGTACACACGCTGCCGGGCCTTCTTCACCAGGGTGTTGATGTGACAGGACCAAGACTGGTCCTGTGTGATATGAACACCTAGGTATCGGAAACTGTCCACTCTCTCCACTGGGGTCCAGTTGAGGTTTAACGGTTGGTTTGCTCCTGTTTTGTGCTGAAGTCCACTATCAACTCCTTAGTCTTGCTGACGTTCAGAAGAAGATTGTTCTCCTGGCACCATCTCTCCAGGTTTTTAGTCTCCTGTAGGTAGGCCGTCTTGTCGTTGTTGGAGATCAGGCCCACCACAACAGTGTCGTCAGCAAACTTGATGATGGTGGTGTAGTTGGAAATGGCCACACAGTCATATGTGTACAGTGAGTACAGCAGGAATCTCAAAACATAACCCTGGGGAGCTCCAGTGCATAGTTTGAGGGAGGATGAGGTGTGTTTGCCCACCCATACGGTTTGTGCTTGGTCTGTCAGGAGTTGGAGATCCATTGACACAGCGGCAGGATAAGTCCAAGGACCTCCAACTTAGAGGTGAGCGTGGAGGGAATTATGGTGTTGAATGCTGAACTGTAGTCCACAAACATGATTTTTGCATAATTCCCTTTTCTGCAGTCCAGGTGGCTCATCATGGTGTGGAGAAGATGAGCAATGGTGTCCTCAGTAGAGTGGTTCTGGCGGTATGCGAACTGTAGTGGATCCAGTGTGTCTGGTAGTGATCAGTGATGACAAGTCTCTGATCAGTCTTTTGAAGCACTTTATCACTACTTAGGTCAGGGCTTCAGGGTGGTAATCATTGAAGCAGGTGGGCTGGGGTTTCTTCAGGACAGGAACAATGGTGGACTGTTTGAAGCATGAGGGGACAACAGACTACAGACTGGAACACCGGTGCTAGTTGGTCAGCTCAGGCTTTCAGAACCTGACCTGTAATGCCATCTGGTCCTGCTGCCTTCCTGGTATTCAATCTCCTGAATGCCCTCCTCATGCTATGCTCCGAGATGGTGAACATGTTTACCTCTCCAGCTCTCTTGGCCTGCATGCTGTTTGTGCCGGTAGCACCGCTAGCATGGTTAGCTGCAGCCTCGAAGTGAGCATAAAAGATGTTTTGCTCGTCTGCCAGAAAAGCATCCGCATTCCCCATTCTAGAAGCTAGTGTTCTGTAGTCTGTGATGTCCCTGCCACAGGCACCTGGAGCCACCATGTTGTAACTATGACTCTAGTTTTCTCCCGTAGCCCTGCTTTGATTCGTTCACCGCTCTGCCCACACTGTAAGACGCAGCCTTGTACTCGTCCATGTCGCGGTGGCAAGCACCATGTTGTAGGCAACAACTTCTTGTTGAAGTCTCCCACCACAATGAGCGCAGTGTCCCGATGCTGTGTTTGGTACTGTATAGTGCTAGTGTCTCATGTAAGTCCCGTACTGCAGTGTCCATGTCCGCCTGAGGTGGAATATAAACGACACTGAATATGACCGATCTGAATTCCAGAGGTAGACAGAAGAGCTGACATTTGATGGTCAGTAGCTCCAGATTTGGTGTGCAGGATCGTGAAAGTGGAACGATGCTTGTGCTGTTGCACCAGTGGTTGTTCACCATCAGACACACTTTACCTCCCCTTCACTTCCCCGTCTCCCGTTTTCTGTCCATGCGGTAAATCGAGAAAAACTCGGCCGGCTAAATGGCATCGTCTGATCCCGCTGGGTTCAGCCATGTCTCGGTGAAGCAGAGAAGGTTGCAGTCCCGAATGTCCCTCTGGAACTTGACCTTTGCCACAAAACGCGTATACACGTTCATCGACTCTAGAGGGTTAACCGTATCACTGAATTGATAAGGCATCATTGTTGCCGGCCAGGTTCAATGCCATGTGTGAAAGGATAAGCAACCCAGGGCCTGTAGCTTTATGCAATATTTATTGGCATCTAGGCCTTATGAAAACTTAGTAACAGACTTTACTGTACTTGAGCCATTCTGGTGGGAATAGTGAATGTTTTAGTGATGACTGATGTCTTCACTAAATACACTGTGACTGTACTCACTCTGGACAAGCATGCTCAAACAGTAGTGAGGGTAATGGTGATGGGGTGGTTTTATTAGTTGGTCGTGCCTAGTCACATTCTGACCATGGTTCTATTTATGTGTTTAGCCTGACTTGTGTTCATGTATATAATTTACAAATGTTATTACAGTACAGTAGATCATGCAACGAACAACATGCATGATGATGAGCTTGAGAAGCTTCATGACCTCAGCTTGCTATGAAGATCATATCTCAGTTCTTGACATCGCCTAATTCCGATCACCAGAAGAGGGGGTACCAAAAGCAGTGCAGAAGTTCGGCAAGTGGGCAGGTTTCTGTGCTAGAGAAAAAGAGACCCTAGCTGTCTGCCACACCCGTCTATTCTACTTGCTAAAGTTTTTTTTCCTGGACAATACACTGTATTACATCTAACTTGAGCAGACCATGCGGCTAGAGTTTCAAGACCCTGCCTCTTTGTTTTCATGGAATCGTACATGGAATGAAATCATCTCCTACAATCAGTGTCTCTACTGGTCTAAAGCCACCTTTAGGCTTAGCAGTTCCTTTACAACCTCATAATTACAGAAGTCATCAGAAGTCATCAGCTTCAGAGAAAATGAAAACGATTGAACTGATCCATGAAACAATGTGACAGGACAGTCCCCATTTCTCTTCCAGAGGCATACATGACTACTACAAAGGGTTTGGTTGAAACAAACTGGAAAAACTACACTAGGTTATGTATGTAACCCGGTTCTTTGAGAAGGGAACGAGACGCTGCCTCAGTGCTGATGCTATGGGAACGCTTCTGTGAGGAAGTTGTGTCTGAAGCTCTGTGTGCACACACGCCATTTAATGGCTCGGGAAGGACACACGATGGAGTGATTACGCGCCAGCAAGTCCATATAAGGGCATCTACGTCACACTACTCCAGCTTCTATTTGTCTGAAGGAAGCGCGAGAGGATGCCCAGGGCATGGCCAGCGACGAAGCGTCTCGTTCCGTTCTCAAGGAACCGGGTTACGTACGTAACCAGGTGTAGTTCCCTTTCAAGGGAACTTGATGCTGCGTCAGTGCTGATGCTATGGGAACGCTTCTGTGAGGAAGTTGTGTCTGAAGCTCTGTGTGCACACTCACCATTTAATGGCTCGGGAAGGACACGTGATGGAGTGAATACGCGCCAGCAAGTCCATATAAGGGCATCTACGTCACACTCCTCCAGCTTCTATTTGTCTGAAGGAAGCGCAAGAGGATGCCTGGGGCGTGGCCAGCGACGAAGCATCTCGTTCCCTTCTCAGGGAACCGGGTTACATATGTAACCTGGTGTAGTTCCCTTTCGAGGGATCTCGACGCTGTGTCAGTGCAGACGCTATGGGAACACCAATACCCTCGCCACCATGCACCAGTCGATGACTGTGCCAGAAGCCGTGAGAGAGCACGAGCAGACTGGGAACAGACCATCAAGGCCCTGCAGGACCTGATTTAGGTTATAGAACCTGATGAAGGCGTGATCAACATGCCGCAGCAAAAACATCTCCAAAGGGAACACCCTTGGCCAAGGCACTGCATGAGGCAATACTCCTAGTAGAGTGAGCCCTGATGCCGAGAGGCGAGGCTGGACCGCACACTTCAATGGCCTGAGCTAATGGCCTCCACTACCCAGTGTGCCCGGTGCTGCTTGAAAATCGGATTACCTTTATTCCGGGCCCCTAAGACGGACAAAAATGGGGCGGAGGAGTTACTCCACAAGCTACAGCGGTGGACAGGTCCTCAAGGCCCTCAGTGGGCAAAGCAAGTGCGACCTCTCCTGTCCCGCACGAAATATGTTTGTCAACAACCTTTTTTTTCATGACTAAGATGAGACGATGACAAGACTGCATCACTGTCCAAAAACACTGACTAAGACTAAATTAACATGCATTATTGTTGATGAAAATAGACGAGATGGAAATGTTTTGTATAAAATAATCTACAATTGTCTCTGCTTTTTTATCAGCTGTTACGCCTTTAACCTCTTACCTGTCACCCCCCCATTTTCATGATTTTCGCCTAGATGACATACCCACCTAAAAAGTGGTACAGCTCCCATATACTTTGACACACAGAGGAGCCTGGTCTCATTGGAAAAAAGAGAGTATCTAGTTTCTGATACAAGGGTCAGGGTGATTCTAGGCCTTACTGACACAGAGTTACAGAGGCTAGAATGGAGGGTTTTTATTTCCATCTGAGTTGTTTACCTGATAAACTGATTACATACATTGCTGTTTTTAATGATGCTAGGTAAAGAACAACTGAGGGTCATAGCCACATGTCTTGGCTTTCACCAAAACAAATGAAGTCAAAAGACTCAAAAATGGATTTTATATGAATATTTTTCTACAGACATTTTTCTTTCATGTTTTTCTTGTTTATTTGTTTACTGTATAACTTTGTATGAAAAGACTGCATGCTTAGTTCAAAAGTCCTATAACAAAGAGAACCCCTCTGCCTAGAAGCCTGCTGTGAAAAAAGGCCTGTAAACTGACACCCTGAGGTGTGAGAGTGTGAAAAGTTCGAGAATTGCGCAACAAAGTTGAAAAAAATTAATATGCGTATGCTCATTGCACAGCCCGCCCTCACCAGATGTGGCATGTTGCATCTCGTTGGAATCGTCTCCTTATTGGCTAAAGAGCTATGAAGCTTGCGAAACATCAAATCGCTACTGGAGGGAGCAATTGTCAGTCAAAAGGAGGGTGTCCCACATAGCATGGAGAGACCTCATTGGCTTCTTAGCTGCCTATCTCTGCACCACAGGCACTGATTGGCTCATGAGAGGACTTGTTTCATTCGTTAGACCCTCGACTACAAATCTGACGCGTTTTGTAAGCCTCCAATGAGAAGTGAGAGCCGAAACATGGAAGGATGGAAGTGAACTGCTGTTTACAGTTTTCGGTCAGAAACGTAATACTTGTGAGGTGAGCAAAGCGTTTTGGATTAAAAGGCTTACATATTCCAGTACCTTGGACTCTTGGGGATTTTTTTACAAGCATTTGTTTTGGAAAATACATTAACATTAGTGACAATGTGAAGAAAGGGAAATTGCGTTTAAAGGTAAGTAAACAAACCGAACTAGTGCCACCTAGTTCAGGTGGCTATCAAATGGTTAAATTACTATGACTGCTATAAATCATATTATGCTTTGTGTGTGCGCTTAATAAAATCCTGAGAGTCTAAGCTTTATTAGATGTATTACATGTATGTGTATGATTATGAATGACGGAGTATTTTAAGTGCATTTCACGTTGAAGAGGAAAAAAGCGCCAAAAACGCGCCTGCGAGTCTGTCGACCCCAGAGGGTTAATGAAGTGGCAAGGCCCCTACAGTGTCGTCCGTAGAATGGGACCGGTAACGTATGAAGTTCATCATCCAGGCAAGGGTAAGACGGTACAGACCTACCACATCAACCTACTTAAGGAGTGGAAGGAGGCACCCAGCAAACCAGAGACTGTATTGTTTATTCGTGAGGTGGAGGATGATCTGGAGGATGACCAACCAGAGCCGAAGGTGAGAGAGCCAGCAGAAGTTGATCTCCGTTATCTATACAAACAGGCTGAGCTGTACCTCCTTCTGAGCCGATATCACTCATTGTTCTGTCAGAGGCCTGGATGGACCAGCTTGGTACAACGCCAGATCCACCTGCTCAACCAGACACCTTCACGACAGTGACCATACCGTGTTCCTGACAGGCTGATGGCACCGCTGCAAGCAGAGATTGGGACGATGCTAGATTTGGGAGTCATTGAACCCTCGAAGAGCAAGTGGAGCAGCCCCATTGTGATTGTCCCAAAGAAAGATGGTACGTTACGTATCTCTATTGACTTTCGGAAGCTGAACACCCAGTCAAGGTTTGATGCCTACCTCATGCCATGCATCAACGACCTGCTGGAGAAGATTGGTCAAGCCAGGTATATCACCATGCTAGATCTATGTAAAGGATACTAGCAAGTCCCTCTGGAGGAGGCGTCCAGACCGTATACGGCATTTCGGACACCACTGGGGCTATACGATTTTATGGTCCTACCTTTTGGGCTGCAACAGTCCAGCGACTCATGGATCAAGTCCTTATAGGCTGTGAAGAGTGGTCAGCTGCATACCTGGATGACGTGGTCATTTACAGTGCAACTTGGGGGATCATCTTCCGCACCTCAGAGACACCCTGACCAAGACCCAAGAGGCTGGTTTATCCTTGAATGTGGCAAAGTGTGAGTGGGCGAAGGCAGAGACCAACTACCAGGAGTACCATCTGGGAAACGGTGAGCTGAGGCCACAGGTGGACAAGGTAGAAGCTGTCCAACGTAGCCCAAGACCACAGGCAAAGAATGGAGGTTCGATCCTTCTTGGGCTTGGTTGGATGGTATCGACGATCCATTCCAAACTTCTCGACCACTGCCGTCCCATTAACCAACCTGCTCTGTAAGAGTATGAAGAACCCAATTGTGTTCGGGTCCCGTCCTCCTAAGTCCATAATTCAAAAAAGAATTCACAGTTCAGGTAGATGATTCAGATGTGGGGATTGGAGCAGTCCTGGCCTGGGGCGAGATGGATGAAGAAAGTCCCATAGCATTCCTGAGCAGGAAACCGTGGAGGAAGAGGGGCTGGCAGGCAAGTAGGCATTGGAGAGCCTCCAATATTACCTGCTGGGAAGGCAATTCACTTTAGAGACTGACCACTGAGCTCTGACATGGATCCATACCATGAAGGACCACAATGCTCGGGTGACTAGGTGGTACCTTTCCCTGCAACCCTATCAGTTCAAGGTTAGACATTGACCAGGGGTCTAGAACAGGATTGGCGACTACCTGTCCTGGAATCCGGTCAGTTCGCGGCCTGGAGAGGGGGGAGGTGATGTGACAGAGTGACCTGTCCTTATGCCCCTTGATCTGTGCAGCACACACACATTAGCTATGTCTTGCATTTAATGTTTTGTCCTGTTGTGTGTCTATACTTACCTGTTATGAGTGTTTGTCAGTGTATGTGTTGCTGGTCTTCCACGTTTCGTCTCCATCTTTGGCCGGTCGAACCAGAGCGCCACCAGTGGCCTGGATAAATAGTGCCGGGTCCGCTGTGAGTGGGCGTGTCGGCATGAAGCAGCCAGAAGCCGGCTTGTCCATTATCCTGTCTGTTACAGGGGGAATAATTAAATTAAATATTACTATTCTGTGTTTATTATTTTTGTTTATCTTTGGTATTTGTTATTTTGATCATCTTTTGGTTTCTAGAAGTATTTCTTTGCTATATAATTGTAAGAAAGGTTCCTGCTCGCACTTGTCCGCGTCCCTTTTTCTCTGCAAAACAATAGGAGCGCTCCGAAGCACTGAGAGAACAAACACCACAAGTAAAATCAAATCTGGTTTATTCCAAATAGCTGCTCAAAGAACTGAGCTACAGAACAGAATATATATGCAATGGAATACAGTAAGCTATGGTGTATGAGATAAGGCGGGGGGGACGTTTTTTCAACATAGATAGGGGTATACCAGAATGCTGCTTCCTCACAACTCTTATCCAGGCAATGAAGGTCAGAACGCCTGTACATGAGCAAAGAGAAACTGAATGTCCTGTGAGTAATCTCACAAGCAGGTCAACCTATCTTGTCTTCTTCATCCTGTCAAGAGCGCAAAAAGAACAGGATAGACTCAAATCAAGAACATTAAATCAGAAGAGGTGAAGATGACATGTAAAAATGTATTTCTGTGTTATATGACAGAGATTTCCTCGTTTCTATTCCCTTAAGATTAAGGTTACGTTATCAGCAAGCCTTACCATCCTGCTTATGTTTGCAGAAACACAGGGTACAAAAACATGCAAACAAGAACACACTTATCACAGGTCAGCATGACCAGAGTGTGGGGGGGGGGGCATTCCTTTCGACAGAGAAAGAGAAATGTGGAAAGAAAATGAAATAAGCACAAAAATTAATTACCATAAAGAAAATAAATTTCAGCAATATATATATATATAATGGTGATGTGTTGTGTAAGTGTACATACTGACCTGTTTACTTACCTCTGATGTTAATGTTGGTCTTAACTAAAAGGAGCGGGGCAGGGCTTGACCTATAAGAAGGCACCCCAGAGACAGATCTGGGTCAGTTTACCTGGCTAACGAGCATGCAAGTGTGGTGCCGTGAGCAATCTCTTTGTCTGTCTTAAAGTACTGGACTTACATCTTTGCGAGTGTTGCCATAATTTTTTTTTTCTCTTTTTTTGGGAATCCCAGTTACACCTGACAGTGGGTCTGCGAGGACCTGTTGTCTGACAACATGTGTAAAAGATTCTTTGTAGTGCAAAAGATAGACCCGCTGCTGTTGGGCAGTATTTACTGTACATGAACTGGCTTCATGTATCTAATGCACAGACTCTGGCTCTGATTTTTACATGATTGCAACTCCCATTTAAGCCACAAATAATCTTTCAGAGTGCAGACTAGGAGTGAATAGCATCATTTTCTCTGTAGAAACTGTGACTGATTAGTTTCTTCATTCAGAAACAGCCATGTCTTGAAGCCGTCATATCAGGCTTCTCCACATATCCTGCAAGTATTGAATACATTTCAATTAGCATGTTCAATACTTGTTTCCGGCATCATTACAATTTATTACACACAGATAGTTTACAATTTCTTAGAGGTCTAAATTTACAAGATTATTGTGTATTTCCGATCTGCACTTCATACAAATAGCAACATTGTAAATATGTATATGAAAATATATTTATATTAAATACTAATTTCCCTGCTTTTATTTTTTGTGAGAACCTTTTGTTTTGTGAATTTTGTTTAAATTTAATTGAGGTTTTGTGACACATAAATCTGCATAATAACAGGTTTACTTCTTTTGGCAACTAGACCTATTTGTTCCACAGAGGCATGACATCATGTGTATTATGCTGTCACTCAAACTCAGGGGCGTACTCCACTTCTAAATTATAAAACTGCCAGGACTCCTTGAGCCTCAAGTCATTTGATCTTTTACATTTAATATTTTACAATGTCAGCCAATGTATATGGTATTTTTTAAACTCTGTAGACATTAGAGAAATGCTGTACTGATGAACCTGATGGAGTTTAATCAGTCTGATGGCTGTGATCATTTCTCCTGTCCAGAGAGATCTGTATCTCCTGCAGTTTATATCTTACTGTACATGTGTTCAGCTGCTGTGGTTCTGCTAACAGTGTGTGGAAATCTGCTCATCATCATCTCTGTTCTTCACTTCAAGCAGCTTCACACACCAACAAACATGCTGCTGCTCTCTCTGGCTGTATCGGATTTCCTTGTTGGAGCTTTAGTGATGCCACCAATGTTAATCTGGACAATTGAGTCATGTTGGATTTTTGGTAGAGATTTCTGTATCGGTTTTTTGTTGATTGGTGCTATCATCATGACCATATCAACTTATAATGTTGCCCTGATCGCTGTAGATCGGTATTTGGCTCTGTCAAACCCTTTTCTCTACATGAGTTCTATATCTAGGAGGATTATGTGCACTGTGGTTTATTCAAACTGGTGTGTGTGCATTATGTATATGACAACATTTTATTATTTCAATGGAAGCTTTGAACATTCTGTAATATGTCCTGGAGAATGTTTATTATTTGTGAATGAGGTTTGGTCTGTAATTAATCTTGTGGTATTGTTTATATTACCACTTTCTGTTATAATCATATTGTATACTCGAGTTTTTATGATTGCTAAGAAACATGCCACTGCTATCAGAGA
This sequence comes from Tachysurus fulvidraco, assembly GCF_022655615.1. Classification (NCBI taxonomy): domain Eukaryota; kingdom Metazoa; phylum Chordata; class Actinopteri; order Siluriformes; family Bagridae; genus Tachysurus; species Tachysurus fulvidraco. The sequence goes on from NC_062526.1 coordinate 28,485,485, forward strand.
GCTTAATAATCACACACGGCCTAAAACACAGAAAATCACCTCACACTCCATGAAATCTGAGAGAAAAGCAGCTAAAGTCCTCGGTATTTTAGTATCTGTGTTTCTGGTGTGTTTACTTCCATATTATATTTACAGTTTATCAGGTGATGTTATTGAAATACAGACTGAAACATTGTTAAAGGTTTTGGTTGTGGTTCATCTTAATTCCACCATTAATCCAGTTATTTATGCTCTGTTTTATCCATGGTTCAGGAGGTGTGTTAAATTAATCATAACTCTACATATTTTTCTGACAGACTCTGAATTAATCAATGTTCTTTCATGAATTAACTTTTGTCAAAAAAAAATTGGATAACCCCAAAATATTTCTATAAAATTAAGACATTATGCTATTATGATATATTTGACATTTTTTGTGTTCTGTATTATATGTATTATGTAATAGTAATAGAGTATAATAAAATACATATTCATGGTGGAGATAAAATTAATTAATTTATTTATTATTTTATTTTTTAAATCTCTACTGTAGTAACCTTTATGGCATAAAGAAGCCTTATTTTCCTCTAGAGATGTTTGTAAGTCATTTTCCTTCTATACTCCTGACTGGTAGTCGTTGTGACTAGAAATTGTCATTGCCATTGTTTGTTTTTGTAGATTATGACAAGGACAGAGGGGACTGGATATGAGTTGGTGGGACTTACTGTAGGTTTATAAACAGCTTCAAGTAGACCTTTGTAAAACAAGATTAGCTTGATAAGGAGGTTAGCAGGTGTTGAGCATGCGCCAATGATTGATTATGTTTTGCTTTTACATGTCGTCTTTGTTTGAATACTGCCTATAAAATATTGATGTAATCACTTATTGGGGTTGTAGTATTTTCATTTGTAATTATATGCGTATGACATGCATCGAGGTGAGAGTAAGGAAACAGGTAAGCAGACTGTTTACTCTTTATTTTACAACGGCTATGCCGGCCACAACCTTCATCAGTCAAACACACAGAACAGAACACACCACCCCCGGAAAATCCCTCCGCCTCAAAGCGGGCACTATTTAACATTAGTATAGATGCACTATACAATATACTACATCCCCCTTTTTACAATAAAAAAAACAAAAGCTTATCTTTAGCAGGGAAGATGTATAATATGTAAAATGTAACTTGGCTGAAATAATATTTCAATGTGTATCAATCTGGGATACATTAAACCTAAACTGAAATGAACATACCATTACATATCTACCATGCCCTCTTCTTTATATATATATATATATATATATATATATATATATATATATATATATATATATATATAAACACAAGCCCAGTATTGTATGCACTCATTGGATTAACACATAGTCTCTGAATCTCACTGGAGGCCTAATAACTCAGCCACTTCTGGTTTGACGTATCTGTGGAGGAGAAGATGATTGCACACACGCAGCCTCATCAGCACTGGTAGGAGCGATCGGGGTGCTGTCTGTCTCATCCTCAAGACTGTCCAGTTCAGTGTACACCTGAATGTCGTTAGGTGTCTTCCTCAGGTGTCTCCTGTTGCGTCTGTACTGAAAATGTCACTATGTCATAGGAACGCGGTTCAGCACGTGTCGCCATGACAACAGCAGGACACCATCTTAGTTCAGTTTGCATGTGAACAGTCCCACCTGATGGCAGCAATGGAAGTTTCTTTGTGCCTCTGTCGTAATAAGCACACTGTCTTCTTTGGAGGTCCTGAAGAGTAAAATGTGTTGGTACTGCAGGCTGGAGCATTGTGCTTGAGCTGGGTAAAGTGCTTCTCAGGACCCTGCCCATAAGCAGTTGCGCTGGAGAATAACCCATACCTGTGACAGGTGTGTTCCTGAGAGTTAGAAGTGCTAGAAATGGGTCAGTGTTGGTGTGTTTGGCCTTCTTTAACAGATGCTTAACAGTGTTCACAGTTCTCTCAGTCAGGCCATTTAACTGCGCATAGCCTGGGCTCGAGTGAGTGAGCTTAATTCCCCATGCTGTGGCGAACTTACTCATTTCTTGGCTTGCAAAAAGCATATGGTCGCACACAATGTCTTTAGGTATACCCATTCTGGCAAATACCAATTTCATCTTGTTAACAACTGTGTGTGTCATCTTGTCTCTGATGTTTAGTACTTCCGGGTATTTGGAAAAATAATCCACAACCAGAAGAAATGAGTGACCATCGATTTCAAATATGTCAGCTCTGGGATTTCATGAGAGATCATCGGCTCCCTCTGATGGCGAGGCTGGAACTGCTGGCATGTTGCACATGACTCCACCATTTTTTCAATGTCTCCTGTCATACCTGGCCATACCTTGGTGTGCTGCATGTAGCCTGTGTAACATGTCTGACCTCTTTTTACTCGGTAGAATAATTCTGTCTCCCGCAAACATTATTCCTTCTCTTACTGACACCGAGTGCCTAATAGGCCAGTATTGTATCACGTTTTTGTCAACTTGTTTTCTGTGATGTGGCCAACCGTGCCTGTGAATGTCCATCAATATTTGTAACATGACATCCTTTTGTGTCTCATGCTTTAACTGAATCAGAGTCTCTGGGCTCAGGGCCTCTGTAGGTTTAAGGGCATAGATCACTTTTTCGTCAAATATATCATCCTGTCATGGGGCAGTCGTGGCCTAATGGTTAGAGAGTCTGACTTGTAACCCGAAGGTTGTGGTTTCGAGTCTTGGGCCGGCCACGACTGAGGTGCCCTTGAGCAAGGCACTGAATCCCCCCCAACTGCTCCCCGGGCACCGCAGCATGGCAGCCCACTGCTCCAGGTGCGTGTTCACGGTGTGTGTGTGTTCACTGCTGTGTGTGTGCACTTTGGATGGGTTAAATGCAGAGAACGAATTCTGAGTATGGGTCACCGTACTGTACTTAGCCGTATGTCACTTCACTTCACTTCACTTCACTGTCTCTGTTGCTCATGTGTCTTTGCTCGTGAGAGTGTGTCTGCCATCAGCAGCTCTCTACCTGGCGTATAGATTGCATTGCAGCTGAAGTAGCATCCGCTGAAGTCTGGATGGAGCTGTTCCAAGTGGCTTTCTTAAGATTGTTTCCAAAGGTTTGTGATCCAACTGCACATTAACCTTGACTCCATAGGCATACTGATGAAAACGTTTCACTGAAAACACGATAGTGACACATAGTTTTTCTAAGTGTCAGTTAAAGCTCTGAATGCATAGGCGATAGGATGTCCCTCTTGCATTAGACATGCAAGAGGGACAAAATAAAATAAACAATAAAATAAAATAAAAATAAACCGTCCTTGGATGCATCTGCTTGTATCACGACAGCTTTCTTTGGGTCAAAGAATTTAAGAACCGGGGCTGTTACAAGAGCATTTTTTAGTTTCTTTACAGCTTCCTCATGTTCATGTTGCCATTGCCATACACTGTCCTTTCTCAGCAGTTGTCTCAGTGGCGCTGTGGCCGTTGCTTCTCCGGGTATGTATTGTGCGAGATACTTGATCACCCCAAGCATGCTTTGCAGTGCAGGTTTGTCTGTGGGCATGTCAACAATTGCCTTAACTTTTGCAGCGTCCACTTTGACACCCTCTGATGTTACAACATGACCCATGTATTTGACACTATTTACCTTGTATTGGATCTTCTCTTTGTTGAATTTGACGTTAGCTTCCTTTGCTCTAGTCATCACTTTTTGCAGAATTTTGTCATGTTCATTTTCTGTGGATGCAGCATTAATCATGTCATCAGCAATTATATGAACACCCGTGATGTCCCCAAATGTCTCACAGTTGCGCTGCTGAAAAACTTCACTCGCCGACTTAATCCCAAATGGAAGGCGCTTAAACCTATAGCGTCCCCATGGCGTGTTGAAAGTGCACAATAGTGACGACTCCTTGTCAAGCTTTATTTGCCAATAGCCGTCCTTCTCATCCAGCACCGTGAAGATTTTCGTTTTTCACATTTGACTTTTCTCCTCAGTGTTTTGTACACCGCCTGTGGTAGTACATTTGCTTCTGCTCCTGTGTCTAACTTGAACTTAACAGACATGTTTCCTACATCTATGTCTGCATACCAGAAATTGTCTCTTTTGCCCCCATGTGGTCCATGTTCACTGTCCCGATGCAAAGTGAATACTATTTCTGAGCTCAAATTATGCATTTTCAACTTATGTGTTGCTTTTGTAGACTCACACATCTTTGTGTACTGATTGAGCTTATAACACTTTCGGCATGTGACTCCAAATCCTGGGCAAAGCCTTGGTTGATGTGACTTTCCACATTTCCTGCACACTTGACCCTTTAATTTCTTGCTATAACTTTGTACCTGTGGTTTTCTTCCTTGTTTCCACTGTTGGTTGTCGTTGGTCTTGTTCAGTGCATGTATTGCTCTTTCTTGTGTCGTAGTACTCATTGCTTGTATTTGTGCTTTGGCAGTTTCTGCTGCTCTGCAGACGTCAATCGCTCTTTCAAGTGTGAGATCAGACTCTCTTAACAGCCTTTCTTTGAGCCTTGTATCATTTAAACTGAATACAATCTTGTCTCTGATCATGTCATTTTCTGATGCACTGAATTCACAGTCCTTGCTTTTCTGTCTCAACTCAGTCACATATTTCTCAATGGCAAATGATTCTGCCATGGGATGAGCCCAAAATTGATGTCTTTCAAACACAGTGTTTTTCTTTGGCTGGCAATATGTTTTGAATGTATATAAAATATCATCCACAGTTAGTTCAGTTAAGTTAAGACACAGTTACACCTGTAATTTAGCTTCCTTTTCAGCAGCACCACTAGCAGTCATGTATATTTGGAAACATTGTTCCCCTTTTCTCCAGTTTTCACTTATATTGCCCGTTAACACGAGCAGGGATGGTAGTTTAAACTGATCAATCTCTTTACTGCTTCCAAGCGTAGCTTCCTGCTCGTTCCCGCTAGCTTAGCAGTTAGCAAAAGTCCGCGTCTAACTTGGGCAAAACAAAATCGGCGCACTGGACCACTTCTGACACCATGTAGTATTTTAATTTGTAATTATATGCGTACGACATGCATCGAGGTGAGAGGAAGGAAACAGGTAAGCAGACTGTTTACTCTTTATTTAACAACGGCCACGCCGGCCACAACCTTCATCAGTCAAACACACAGAACAGAACACACCTCCCCCGGAAAATCGGGCACTATTTAACATTAGTATAGATGCGCTATACAATATACTACAGGGGTTCGGCCTTAGTCAGGTTATACTAGCTGTGTTGGATCCTGCCGCGCAGCAGAACACGAGAAATTGTGAAAACTTTTTACTCTTGCCCGTGCCTACCAGTGTGATACTTTATACTTTAAATGTCTCAAAACTCAAACTTCCACAACAAATGAAAGCTTTCGGATGGAAAGACGAGTCCAATGTTTATAATATTATACATCTAAAATGTTGTACAAATGTGCCATTTTAAAGGAGAGATGAGCAGATTGTATGATACTTAATGCAAGTTTTGTAATGCAAATTTCATATTATGACTGTATTGTGCATGTGACAAAGTACAAAAAGGAAAACCATTGCATTGACAGAATCATGGCCTAATTTTATTCAAATATAGCACTGTGGATAAGAATTAAATTGGGGAATCATTCACCAGGCCGCAGTGTGTTAAAACAAAAACAAACCACAACCTCGAAAGCTAAGTGTTATTTTTCTGAAAGCTTTTATTTTATTTGTATAAATGCATTGTAATCCATTTGCAGAAGTAGTCAAGTAAAAAAGCTCTTATTGGAAAGTAAATAAATAAGTTAATGTAGACATGTTTATGAACAAATTCAATAATATATTTTTTAATGTAGCACCTCACATTGATTTAGAATATGGCTCAAGGTACTGTATGTAGCTCATAATTCAAAGACTAACAAAGCCTGGTGCTTATTGCTAAATGGTTTCTGATGAATTCCAGTGTGACTGAGATAAAATTGTGTTACTAAGTTAATATACAGAAAAATAAGAGATAATATACTAAGACTAGACAGAAAATATTCTATTTTTTTATAAAAATGTTACTTTATCATAGTGCAGTCAGTGGCTCCCTGCAACAGGCAACTGGTTAGAAATGACACACGCATGCGTCATTCACCAGCAGTTTACCTACACTCTGGGCGGATGATCCCAAGGTCATAGGTCATTGTAGTGCCACCCTCCGTTGGTGCTTTCACTGTGGTTCTTGACCAAACATGAGGAAGTGAGGGGACATAACAACAATTGGGGCAGACATGATAACCCATAATTCCTTTTTCTTGACTCAGGTAAGGTACATAACAGGTTATGCAAAGTATGGTTGAACAACTTACACAGGCCATTACCAGCTGAGTTATAAAATCCACACAATCGCTGCATCAAAACTATACTCAAAACTGTAGCCTTGGACAAGTCAAGAAGCTTTCATTCATCAAGCTTTCAACCATATGTAGCTGCATATACTGGTAACTACATACTAAAATGAATCAACATTTCTGCAGGACCATGTTGCTACATAGAACAACGGGGGCCACATGAGACTAAAAACAACACAGAGCTAAAGACTAAAAGGTAAAGTCCATAGTATGAAACCAAGTGCAAACAGACAGACAGTGCAACCAATAAAGTATTCTACAAGACAGATACAAAAAATATAGTGCCATTGTAATGGCATTGTGCAAATAGTGATTACAAAGATTAGTAAGAGGATTATACACATATGTACACAATAGCAGCATGACTTTTGTAGAAAACAGCATTAAATTTACGATGTATAAACAGTATATTATCGATGTTATATGGCTAGAGTTGTGAACACTACAGTGGTTTGTATTAAATGAGTGTGTTTTCTTTGAGTGTGTGTGGGCGAGTTTGGTTCAAACCTGTTTTCTTTGTGTTAAGAAGCCTGATGGCTTGAGGGCAAAAACACATAGTGGTAGTGAGGGATTTGGTACCAACTACCTGATGCAGTAGAGTAAAAAGTGTGTGTGAGGGGTGTATGGGGTCATACAAAATGTCCATTATAGAGAGGAGAGCGACTCCAATGATGTGGTCTTAGTAGCCGAGTTGGGGTGGAGCTCTACACTATACACGCTATGGATGTTAGTGTAAACAAGATCCAGCCTGTTTACCCCTCAAAGTCCACGTACTTAATGGAATTTAGGGAGCACTGATTTGGGATGATTGAAATCTCTGGAAATAATAATCATTCCATCAGTGTGAACATTATACATATCACTAATAGCCACATGGAGCTCACATAGTGCTTCCTTAGCACTGGGGGGAATGTACAATCTGACAATGAAAACAGTGGTAAATTCCAGTGGTAAATAAAATGGCCTGCATCTAACATTCACAAATTCCAGTAGTGATGAGCAGTAACTAGAAACATGCACAGAGATCTTGCACTATTCCATGTTCATGTAAACACACACACCAGCACTGTAAGCCTTAGTGCAAGAAGTGCTGCATTTCTAGCTGAATAGCAACATATGGATCTCTGTCATGATTCCATGAAAACAGAGTCAGGGTCTTGAAACTCTAGCCATGTGGTCTGCTCAAGTCGAATGTATCCTAGTGTATTGTCCAGGGAACTATAGCTGTGTGGTCTGTTCAAGTCACATCTAGTCTAGTGTATAGTCACAGTGTATTTAGTAAAGAAATCAGTCATCACTAAAACATTCCCTATTTCTACCAGAATGGCTCAGGTACAGTAAAGTCAATTTCTAAGATTCCATTAGGCCTAGATGCCAATAAATAGTGCATAGCCCTGGGTTGCTTATCCTTGGGCACTTAGCACTGCACCTGGCCAGCAGCAATGGTACCTCATCAATTCAGTGATACAGTTAATTCTTTGGTGCCCAAGCTGCAGCATGCAGGGTAAACACGAGGGAGCACAAAAAGAGCACAGTAGCATCTTTTGATAGTTCAAAGAGCACAGTAGCATCTTTTGAGCATCCTGGGAATGAGACATAGAAGTTGTGCATTCCCCAAGTTGTTTCCTTCCTTGACAGTGGCATGCTCAACCAGCAATAACACGCCTCTTGCGTTGACAGATACCCCTGTAGAATGTGGTTGGCCCTTTGTGGTGTCATGCTGATGTTATATAGTTTGGACAGTCGGACAAATTTACCTGCCTTAGAGAACCAGTCCACTACCACAGGGATCACAGTCATTCCCTGGGAGCAAGGCAGGCCGGTGATGAGGTCCAGGGAAAGGTGTGACCATAAGCGGGACAGTATAGACAAGGGCTAGAGCAACCCCTGTGGGTGCATCCGGGTATCTTTGTTTCAGGCGCACTTCTGGCAGGCTGCCACAAAATCCCAACAAAAGGTGAATTGTGGCCCCATAAAGCCTATTGGATGGAATTCCCCCCGGGTCAGGTTCCTGTCGGAGTGCCTGGTGGACCACTTCTTCCAGACCCTAACATAAAGGTGCCACTATCCTTGAAGGTGGATTTACGAGGGTCCCATTGGCGGGAGAAGCTGTCTAGTTTGGCGTTCTTCAAGCCAGGTGTGAAAGAGAGGGGAAAATCAAACCAAGCAAAGACCAGGGACCAGCTGGCCTGTCGTGGGTTCAGTCTCTTGGCCTGTTGGGTGTAGGTCAGGTTTTTGTTGTCCGTCTGGATAAGGAATTGGTGCTTGGCCCCTTCAAGCCAATGCCTCCACTCCTCCATACCCAATTTATCAGCCAGAAGCTCATGGTCCCCCACATCATAATTTCTCTCTGGTGAAATTAGCTGCCGAAAGAAATATACACAGGGGTGCAGCTCTTCCTTTGCCCCTGAATGTGGGGACAGAACAGCCAAAATCAGCCGTTCCTTCAAGGCCTTGAAGGCTTTCTGAGACTCAATAGTCCATACAAACCTCCCTTGAAGCTTCTTGGTCAGAGCACAAAGTGGGCACTGGAAAAAGTCAGTGAAGCCCAGAAAGTGTTGGACTGCCTAGACTGAGGAGTGTTGAGGCCATTCCTTGACCACCCTCATCTTGAGGGGATCCATGCCATGATCCATGGCTGTTCTGAGAGACCACAAATCCCAGGAAAGAGATGGTATTGACATGGAAAGCTTCACATGTAGCCCATTCTCTAGGACAGGGGTCGGCAACCTTAAACACTCAAAGAGCCATTTGGAACTGTTTCCCACAGAAAAAAAAACACAGGGAGCCACAAAAACATTTTGACATCTAAAATGAAGAGAACACTGCATATATCGTTTTTTACCTTTATGGAAAGTATGCCTTTACTCTGAAGCTGATGACTGCTGAATGCAATTATAACATTATAATCGAGAACTTCTAGCTATCAAGTTGAAACAGTAGAGACACTAGTTGGAGAAGGCTGAACACTTCCTGTTCACCCTGTCCTATCACCCCAGCTCCTTGAATGCCAAAGCTGATGTTCATTCCCACACTTACCCTGTTAACCCTAGCTAAGGAGCCTATTGGTGTTTGGTGCTGTAATGTATCTATGTATCTAATGAGCAGACTGGCTCCATTTTTTTTACAAGATTGCACCTCTTATTTAAACACCAAAACAGCTTAAAGAGGGCAAACTAGGACTGAATGGCAAGTTAAGTCAAGTCAAGTAGCTTTTATTGTCATTTCAACCATATATAGCTGTTGCAGTACAAAGTGAAATGAGGCAGTGTTCTCCAGGATCATGGTGCTACATAAAACAAAGACAGGGCTAAGGACTAAGTAAGTAGTCCTAGCCACAAATAGTGCAACTGTGCAACCTGGTGCAAAAAGTGCAGGACAATACAAACAAGACAGACAAGACAGAGCAGAACAAAAGACAGTGCAGACAAAAGGTTACAAGACAATACACAAAATACAAAAAAGGCAATACACAAAAGACAATAAACAAAAACAGCACCAACCGACCAGTGTAAATACTGTATGTTCAGACAATATTTCGTGCGGTAATACTAGAATGAACACAGTTTCTTAGCAGCAGGTCACTGAAATAATGTATAGGATTTGTGCAAAAACAGCAAACGACTGAAATATTGTATAGTATGTGCAAAACGACGGAAATGATTAGACAGTGTGTGCAAAGAGCAAAAGGTAGAAAAAAGTGTGCAAAACAGCATGTAAACAGTTTGATGGATGTACATATTGGAAGTGTGTGTATTTTGTGTAGATCTGTGCAGTCCATACAGTTTATGTGTGTGTATGTTGTGCTCATTACAGTTCAGTTCAGTTATTGAGAAGTCTGATGGCTTGTGGAAAGAAACTGTTACACAGTCTGGTCGTGAGGGCTCGAATGCTTCGGTACCTTTTTCCAGAAGGCAGGATGGTGAAGAGTGTGTGTGAGGGGTGTGTGCGGACATCCACAATGCATGACAGAGGGAAGAGAGACTCCAATGATCTTCTCAGCTGTCCTCAATATTCGCTGCAGGGTCTCCGAGATGGTGCATTTCCCAAACCAGACAGTGATGCAGCTTATCAGAATGCTCTCGATGGTCCCTCTGTAGAACATGGTAAGGATGGGGGGAGGGAGATGTGCCTTTCTCAGCCTTTGTAGGAAGTAGAGACACTGCTGGACTTTCTTGTTGATGGACCTGGTTGTGAGTGACAAGTTGAGGTTCTCTTGATTGAACACCAAGAAATTTGGTGCCCTTGACAATCTCTATCGATGACCCATCGATGTTCGGTGGAGTGTGGTTGCTCTGTGCTCTTCTGAAGTCAACAACCATCTCTTTAATTTTATCAACATTCAGAGACAGGTTGTTGGCTCTACACCAGGTAGTAAGATATTGCACTTCCTCCCTGTATGCTGACTCGTCGTTTTTGCTGATGAGACCCACAACAGTCGTGTCATTGGTGAACTTGATGATATAATTTAATCTGTGCATTGCTGCACAGTCGTGAGTCAGTAAGGTGAACAGCAGTGGACTGAGCATGCAGCCCTGAGGGGCTCCAGTGTTTAGTGTGGTAGTGCTGGAGATGCTGTTTCCGATCCGGACTGACTGAGGTCTCCCAGTCAGGAAGTCCATGATCCAGTTGCAGAGGGAGGTGTTAGTCCCAGCAGGCTCAGCTTCTCAATCAGGTGCTGTAGGATGATTGTATTAAATGCTAAACAGCATTTGTATGTAAGTGTCTTTATTGTCCAGTTGAGTGAGGGCTGAATGGAGGGCTGTGGCTATGGCATCGTCTGTGGAGTGATTTGGACGATACGCAAACTGCAGGAGGTCCAGTGAGGGTGGCAGCATGTTCTTGATGGCACCATCGTTTCTATAAAAACTAAGACAGATTAGTGGTCTTGAAAGTCTTCTCGAAAGCCACCTTGAAGCCGTCATATCAGGCTTCTCCAGATATGCTCCAAGTAATAAATACATTTCAGTTAGCAAGTTCAATACTTGTTTCCTGCATCATTACACTTTAATCCTCATAAATTGTAATATTACAATTTCTTTATAGGTCTAGATTTACAAAATTATTGTGTAGGTCTGATATGTAGTTCTTTCAAATAACTACATTATAAATATGTTCATGAAATTAAATAATTATACATATTACATATTTTTTGGAGAACTAGATTTTGTGAACTTTCTGTTCATATTTAATTGAGTTTTTGTGACACATAAATCTGCATAATAACAGGTTTACTTCTTTTGCCAACTAGAAATATTTGTTCCACAGAGGCATGACATCATATGTATTATGCTGTCACTCAAACTCAGGGGCGTACTCCATTTCAAAATTATAAAACCACTAGGACTACTTGAGCCTCAAGTATTTTCATCTTAACATTTACTATTTTACAATGTCATCCAATGTATAAGATATTTCTTAAACTCTGTAGACATTAGAGAAATACTGTATTGATGAACCTGACAGAGTTTAATCAGTCTGATCGCTGTGATCATTTCTCCTGTCCAGAGAGATCTGTATCTCCTGCAGTTTATATCTTACTGTATGTGTGTTCAGCTGCTGTGGTTCTGCTAACAGTGTGTGGAAATCTGCTCGTCATCATCTCTGTTCTTCACTTCAAGCAGCTTCACACACCAACAAACATGCTGGTGCTCTCTCTGGCTGTGTCAGATTTCCTTGTTGGTGCTTTAGTGATGCCACCATTGTTAATCTGGACGATTGAGTCATGCTGGATTTTTGGGAGACATTTCTGCATCAGTTTTTTGTTGATTGGTGGTGTCCTCATGACGATATCAATCTATAATATTGCTCTGATTGCTGTAGATCGGTATTTGGCTCTGTCAAACCCTTTTCTCTACATGAGTTCAATATCTAGGAGGATGATCTGCTTTGTGGTTTATTCTAACTGGTGTGTGTGTCTTATCTATATCACATCATTTTATTATTTCAATGGAAGCTTTAAAAATTCTGTATTGTGTCCTGGAGAGTGTTATTACTTACTAAATGAGGTTTTTTCTGTAATTGATCTCATATATTCATTTATATTCCCACTTTCTGTCATAATCATATTGTATACTCGAGTTTTTGTAATTGCTAAGAAACATGCCACTGCTATCAGAGAGCTTAATAATCACACACGGCCTAAAACACAGAAAGTCACCTCATACTCCATGAAATCTGAGAGAAAAGCAGCTAAAGTCCTCGGTATTTTAGTGTCTGTGTTTCTGGTGTGTTTACTTCCAGATTTTATTTACAGTTTAATAGGTTATGTTATTGAACTACAGTCAGAAACGATTCAGAAATTGTTGATCATGATTTGTCTTAATTCCACCATTAATCCAGTTATTTATGCTCTGTTTTATCCGTGGTTCATGAGGTGTGTTAAATTAATCATAACTCTACATATTTTCCTGACAGATTCTGAAATAATCAATGTTCTTTCATGAATTAACTTTTGTCACTAATCTTTAGCATAACCGCAAAATATTGCTATTAAATATGATTTATGTTATTATGCTATTATGATATATATGACTATTGTTTTGTTCTGTATTATATACAGTGTATAATACTATTACAAAATATATATTTGAAGTGGAGATTTAAATTTATTTCTTTTTAAATCTCTTCTGTAGTAACCTTTATGGCATACAGAAGCACTCATACTGTACAATGAGACTCATTTTTCAGTGCTTGTGATTACTTTTCTGTGAAATGAAAGCTTTTGGATGCAAAGACACATCTCATTTTTATATCATCACACCTACAATGTTGTATAGATGTGGCATTTTAAAGCACAGATCAGTGTGTAAATTTACTGCCTCACTCCATTGATTTGTACTGCATTAATGATACAAATAGTATGTTACTTTATGAAAGTATGTGCATGTGACAAAAGTACAAAAAGGAAAATCCACTGCATTGACAACAGCATGGCCTAATGTTATTCGGATAAAGAACCGTGGAGAAGAATTAAATTGGATAATCATTCACCAGGCAGCTGAAGTACTTCTCTCTATGTTATAAAATCTTCATAAACACTGCATCAAACTTGCTTTTATTGTTATTTCAACCATATGTAGCTGCATATACTATTAGCTACATACTAAAATGAATCAACATTTCTCCAGGACCATGTTGCTTCATAAACTAACAGGGACTAAATGGGACAAAAACAACACAGAGCTAAGGACTAAAAAGTAAAGTGCACAGTATGAAACCAAGTGCAAACAGACAGACAGTGCAACCAGTCCAATATTCTACAATGGCATTGTGCAAACAGAGATTACTAAACACTAAGAGGACTGTAAACATATGTACACACTAACAGTATGACTTTTGTACAAAACAGCATTAAAGTTATGGTGTATAAACAGCGTATGTAACGGAGGATAAAAATATTAAATGATGCATAAAGAAGGACAGCACCACCTGTACATTTTGAACACGCCCGAGAATTATCAGTTTAAACGTGTACAAACTACGTAAATAACTGTGACATAAATGAACACCCAGGCAAGACCTTCACAATATTATCAGTGTTATATGGGTAGACTTGTGAACACTACAGATTCAATTGAATTTTTCAATTCAAGTTTATTTTTATAGCGCTTTTTACAATAGACATTGTCTCAAAGCAGCTTTACAGAACATAAACATAGAGCAGAAGGTAAACATAATTAATGATAAAGGAAATAATGAATAATAAAAGTAAAAGAATTGACAGAATAAAAAATTCAAGATTATTATTAGATATAAATAGTTCACAATCTGTATGTATTTATCCCCCTATGAGCAAGTCTGAGGTGACTCAGACAGCAGGGGCAAGGAAAAACTCCCTTAAATTGGTAAAGGAAGAAACCTTGAGAGGAACCGGACTCAAGGGGGAACCCATCAGAGATGAGTTTTTAATCTACATTTAAACTGGGAAAGTGTGTCTGAGCCCCGAACACTATCAGGAAGACTACTCCAGAGTTTGGGAGCTAGATAAGAAAATGTTCTACCACCTTTAGTAGACTTAGATATTGTGGGAACTAGCAGAAGTCCTGAGTTTTGTGATGTCAGAGAGCGTGAAGGATTGTGACGTGTTAGAAGACTAGTTAGATACATGGGAGCTAAACCATTAAGAGCCTTGTATGTAAGTAGCAGCAGTTTGTAATCAGTTCTAAACTTAACAGGTAGCCAGTGTAGAGATGATAACATTGGGGTTATATGGTCATACTTTCTTGTCCTAGTGAGAACTCTGGCAGCTGTAACTGTAACCTATTTTTTAAAGATGCAGGACAACCAACTAGTAATGCATTACAATAGTCCAGTCTAGAGGTCATGAATGCATGAACTAGCTTCTCAGCATCAGATACAGACAGGATGTTTCTCAGCTTGGCAATATTTCTAAGGTGGAAGAAGGCTGTTTTGGTAGTATGGGTGATAACAGAGATTTATATGAAATGTGTGTTTGTTTGAGTGTGTGTGGGCCAGTTTGGTTCAGATTTGTTTTCTTTGTGTTGAGAAGCTTGATGAAAAACAGTTAGTAGTAGTGAGGGCTTCCATACATACTACCTGATGCAGGAGAGTGGAAAGTGTGTGTGAGGGGTTTATGGGGCACCTACGGGTTCATTGCACTTGCCACCATGTCTAAATCATATCACCACAGAGGAAATCCCCCTCCTATCAACCTTGTGATTGAGTCTGGAGGCTCACCACTAATGACCTGCAACAACTGATACCATTTAAAAACTCACCACCAGGTACATAAGGCCCTTCAAGATGAAAAATAAAAAAATAAAGGCCTAACTTAGCTTGACCTTCAGGTATAACCATCACTGGCCTGTTGCTCCACCATTCCATGTCTCCTGGATCAAATCAATTGTCCCATTCCCCTTGACCACCAACCTGCCTGCTACTACCCTGCTATCACTCCTCCACATCAAATCCAACCTGCATTTGAAGGATTTTGTGTCTACTTCTTCCATGCATAATCAACACTTGACATTCATATGTAATCAACGTCTGATGTTACTGTGCCCCACCTGTAATTTACATATAACTTTTAACCGCTGAACCAAAAGGCTGATTACATTGTGCCTGTGCTTTACCTGTAGTTAACACAATGGTCTGTCTGTAAAGCAATCAACTGATCAATACACACTCAAATCAAATTAAGTTTTATTTGTCACATACACATTCATACAGAGTACGACATGCAGTGAAATCTCTTTTTGCATCTGTCCGGTTTATAAGCATAAAAAGGAATGCAATTAGGGATAAAAAAAACAAAACAAAACCAAAAGGAGATAGACAAATAAAAAGTTTAAACTTGATAAAAACTATACAAAATATGTGTATAAAAATAATGTATATACATAAATGTGTATGGTTTTAAATTATTGTCCTTAGTGCAGTATGGTGTGTATAGAGTGTATAAACTGGCACTGTGCTATGCAAGTCCAGAGTTAAAGTGACAGTCCAGAGTTGAAGTGTAATATTGCAAAAAAGGTTGTGCAGAAAAATAATGAAGATGGAGGGACAAGTCCAGTACTAGATCCTGGGTGTTTCCTGGTTTAAACTCTGAATGGCCTGCGGGAAGAAGCTTCTCCTTATTCTCTCTGTGTGTGCTTTCAAGTAGTGGAAGTGTTTCCCTGAATGCAACCAAGAGAAAAGTCTGTTGTTAGGATGGCTGAGATCCTTTACCATCTTCCTGACCATGGTCAGGCACCGCATTCTATAGATGTCTCCTAATGATGTCTATAGATGTCTCGTAAAGGATGGCTCCTTTACGATCTTCCTGGCCCTGGTCCGCATCTACAGCATGCTGTTGATTTCCTGCAGGTCAGGTAGTTCGGTGTGGATGGTACATTTAGCTGACTGCACCACCCTCTGTAGGGCTTGCCTGTCCTGCATGGTGCTATTCCCAAACCAGTGATGCTACCTATCAGGACGCTCTCAATGGTGTAGAAAATCTTTAGCACCTGAGAGGTTAGTTTAAAGTCCCTTAAGCCTCTGAGGTGACACAGAATGCGGACAGATGCTCTCGGGCCTTCTTCACCAGGGTGTTGATGTGACAGGACCAAGAGAGGTCCGGTGCGATGTGAACAAATAGGTACCGGAAACTGTCCACTCTCTCCACTGGAGTCCCGTTGATGTTTATCCGTTTTTAGGACCGCACCTGCTTTGTGCCCAAGTCCACTATCAACTCCTTAGTCTTGCTGACGTTCAGGAGAAATTGTTCTCCTGGCACTATCACTCCAGGTTTTTAGTCTCCTGGCAGGCCTTCTCATTTTTTCAGGGGTCTCGTAACATAACCCTGGGGAGCTCCAGTGCAGAGTTTGATGGTGGATGAGGTGTGTCTGCCCACCCCTACGGTTTGTGGTCGGTCTGTTAGGAGTTTGAAATCCATTGACACAGCAGCAGGTGGACCTCCAACATAAAGGAATTATGGTGTTTAACGCAGAACTGTAGTCTGCAAACAGTATTCTTGCATAATTCCCTTTTCTGCAGTCCAGGTGGCTCATTGTAGTGTGGAGAAGATGAGCAATGGCGTCCTCAGTAGAGTGGTTTTGGCGGTTCGTGAACTATAGTAGATCCAGTGTGTCTGGTAGTGATGCTGTGACGAAGTCTCCTACCAGTCTTTCGAAGCACTTCATCACTACTGAGGTCAGGGCTCCAGGGCGGTAATTGTTGAGGCAGGCGGGCTGGGATTTCTTCGGGACAGGAACAATGGTGGATTATTTGAAGCATTAACACTCTGGTATTAACACTCCTGAATGCCCTCCTTACGTCATGCTCCGAGATTGTGAACATGTTTACCTCTCCAGCTCTCTCAGCGTGCATGATGTTTGTGCTGCTAGCACTGCAAGCGTGGTTAGCTGCAGCCTCAAAGCGAGCGTAAAAGATGTTTAGCTCGTCTGCCAGAGAAGCATCCGCATTCCCCATTCTAGAAGCTGGTGTTCTGTAGTCCGTGATGTTCCTTGGTCCCTGCCACAGGCTCCTAGAGCCAACATGTTGGAACTGTGACTCTAGTTTCCTCCCATAGTGCTGCTTTTCTTCCTTCACCGCTCTGCGCACACTGTACGAAGTACTCATACATGTCCCCAGTGGCGAGCCCCATGTTGTAGGTAGCAGAGCGGGATCTCAGAGCATCGCGGATTGTTTTATCCACCCCACGGCTTCAGATTGGGAAACTTTCTAATGGAGGGTTTCTGCACTATATCATCCGCAAGTTTCCCGATGAATCCCACAACCGCTTCCGTAAACATGTTCACGTCATCATAGTTGCACCTGAACATGTCACAGTCTGCATTATCTATAACATCCTGCAGAGCAGCCACTGATTGGTCAGTCCAGCGCATGACCTCCCTCTGAACCGGATCATCCTGTTTCAGCCTTTTTGTTTGTATACAGGCATGAGGAAGAGGATGGCATGGTCTGATTTCACAGACTGTGGACGTGATTGTGCCTTGTAGCTGTTCTTTAACTGTGTGTAGCAGTGGTTCAGTGTCGCCCCTGGTGGGGCTGGTGATATGCTGCTGAATGTTTGGTGTGTGTGTGTGTTCACTGCTCTATGTGTGCACTTTGGATGGGTTAAATGCAGAGAACGAATTCTGAGTATGGGTCTCCATTCTTAGCCGTATGTCACGTCACGTCAGATTTGGTGTGCAAGATCATGAAAGATGAACGGTGCTCACGCTATCGCACCAGTGGTTGTTCACCATCACACACACACACTGCACCTCCACTTCACTTCCCGGACTCCGGTGTCCTGAGAAAAAGTCTGCCGGCTGTATGGTGTGGTCCGGTACCACTGGGTTCAGCCATGTCTCAGTGAAGCAGAGAAGGTTGAGGTCATCAAGGATGTTTTGCAGAGACTAGACATTTTTTAACAGGATACTTAAATTCCTCCAGCAGTATGAATTCTTTAAGTTGCTCGAACGTGTCTACTTTATTTGTGGCACACCATCTATCAAACAAGTTTACTTTGTCTCTAGTGAATTCAACGAACGTTTGGTTAGGGGTTTTCACAAGATTTCGAAACTTTTGCCGGTATTCTTCGGGGACTAATTCATATGCACGCAATACCGCATTTTTCATTACCTCGTAGTCTAAGCTCTGTTCGAGCGCCATGAGCTCTACCTACGAGTTTGCATTGCAGCAACAGTGGCCAGACATTCCGTGGCCATTTCAATGTAGCATTTCAAAGGAGCGCAGTGTGCACGTGCCCTCAGCCTGTTCCTGACACCTTGTTTCCCTCACGGACCACACACTCCTTTGTTCTTCCTCAGGATCTCCCTTGGCCAACATGGGTCCGGGTTTACAAAAGGCAATGGGTAAGTGGATTGTATACCAATAGATATGAGTGGCTCTGACCATCGTGCATGAATAAACAGGTATCTATGTAAATAAATATATAAAATAAACAAAAAAAGACAAAATGTAACCGGAACAGTCGCGACGGCAGCTGACCTCAACGACGCCATCTTGGATATCTGCCTTCTGTCCTGTCCAATGTATAGACCGTCGCCTTCTGTCCTGTTCATTGTATGTTCTCCAGTAGGAGGACATATCTTGCTATTGTTTCTAACTGTATCTTGCTATTGTTTGAAGGCAAACATCTTTAATAAACACCTTTCCCCTCAACTTGGTCCGGCTTACTTTTTTTTACGCATTAGAAGCATTTTTGTATGTTGGTGAGCCACCCAACAATCCAAATTCAAGAAAATCTAACAAGTCCATTCTAGATGCAAAACAATTTTGTGTACCTGCACACACTATACTTGACCCCAACCTGCTCTATGAGATTCATGTAAATCGAATCGTGTGTCATCTACCCATTGGGAGACCTTGATACTCATGGCCTCCCTGAGCTACAATCTCCACAATACATGTACATGAGGGGAGCCAAGGCACACGGCGAGGCAGGTGGGGGGGGAGCATGGCACACGGCGGCACAGCCAGAGAGGGCCGAGCGACGTCCACAGCCGAGCTGAAGGGCCGAGGCGATGTCCGCATCCGAGCTGAAGGGCCGAGCGACGTCCACCACCGAGCTGAAGGGCCGAGCAGCATCCCCCGACGCACCGCGACCAAACCCGCGCATGGTGGGAAAGAGCCCCCGCCTCGGGCCTGCAGCACCCCCCGCGGAAGTAGTGAAGCGACGTCCTCCTCGGTTGACCCGGAAACGGAGCGGCGTCCCTCACCGGAGAAATGCGTACACAGGATAGCTTCAAATTAAAGGGGTTTAATACATGAGGAAGACAAACATAAACCACACTACACAGGGAACTAACATTATTGTTAATGAAGCCGCGCCGCCTAAGGCAACGCGGCTCACATATATACAGACAGGGACAATCACACACAATGGAGAACAGGTGTAATGACCGGGAGGAGCAGACGAAGACGGGGCAATCACGTGACACAAACAAATACAAACGCACATGGCCATAAGTCTGCGCGGATCCATGACGGATCTGCGCTGATCCCTGACACAAGTAATATGGCCTGAGTATATCAATAAAGAAGAATTTTATCAATTGCATCTGACTCTGCAAATGTATCATAATTATACAGTTAAGCCTGTCTGCTGTGCAAAAGGTAGACCTGCTGCTGTTGGGCAGTATTTACTGCACATTAACTGGCTTTATGTATCTGATGCACAGACTGACTCTGATTTTTACATGATTGCAACTCCCATTTAATCCACAAATAATATTTCAGAGTGCAGACTGGGAAAGAATGGCACCGTTTTGTCTGTAAAAACTGTGACTGATTAGTTTCTTCATTTAGAAACAGTCATGTCTTGAAACCGTCAAATCAGGCTTCTTCTCCACATATGCTCCAAGTATTAAATAGATTTCAGTTAGCATGTTCAATGCTTGTTTCCTGCATCATTACACTTTATCACACACAGAGAGATTACAAAATTATGTCTTGTGTATGTCTGATATGTAGTTCATAAAAATTGCATCATTGTAAATATGTATTTGAAAATATATTTACTTTAAAATCTTTTTTCCCAGCTTTTATTTTTTGTGAGAACTTTTGTTTGTGAACTTTGTGTTCATATTTAATTGAGGATTTGTGACATATAAATCTGCATAATAACTGGTTTACTTCTTTAGCCAACTAGACCTATTTGTTCCACAGAGGCATGACATCATGTGTATTATGCAGTCACTCAAACTCAGGGGCGTACTCCACTTCTAAATTATAAAACCACTAGGACTGCTTGAGCCTTAAGTCATTTGATCTTTACATTTACTATTTTACAATGTCATCCAATGTATAAGGTATTTCTAAAACTCTGTAGACAATAGAGAAATGCTGTATTGATGAACCTGACACAGTTTAATCAGTCTGATCGCTGTGATCATTTCTCCTGTCCAGAGAGATCTGTATCTCCTGCAGTTTATATCTTACTGTACGTGTGTTCAGCTGCTGTGGCTCTGCTAACAGTGTGTGGAAATATGCTCGTCATCATCTCTGTTCTTCACTTCAAGCAGCTTCACACACCAACAAACATGCTGGTGCTCTCTCTGGCTGTGTCGGATTTCTTTATTGGAGCTTTAGTGATGCCACCGTTGTTAATCTGGATGATCGAGTCATGCTGGATTTTTGGGAGAGATTTCTGCATCGGTTTTTTGTTGATTGGTGCTATCATCATGATTGTATCAATCTATAATATTGCTCTGATTGCTGTAGATCGGTATTTGGCTCTCTCAAACCCCTTTCTCTACATGAGTTCAATATCTAAGAGGATGATCTGCTTTGTGGTTTATTCTAACTGGTGTGTGTGTCTAACATATGTCACATCATTTTATTATTTCAATGGAAGCTTTAAAAATTCTGTATTGTGTGCTGGAGAATGTTATTACTTGCTAAATGAGGTTTTTTCTGTAATTGATCTCATATGTTCATTTATATTCCCACTATCTGTCATAATCATATTGTATACTCGAGTTTTTGTGATTGCTAAGAAACATGCCACTGCTATCAGAGAGCTTAATAATTACACACGGCCTAAAACACAGAAAATCACCTCATACTCCATGAAATCTGAGAGAAAAGCAGCTAAAGTCCTCGGTATTTTAGTGTCTGTGTTTCTGGTGTGTTTACTTCCATATTTTATTTACAGTTTAATAGGTTATGTTATTGAACTACAATTAGAAACATTTCAGAAAGTTCTTATCATGATTTGTCTTAATTCCACCATTAATCCAGTTATTTATGCTCTGTTTTATCCGTGGTTCAGGAGGTGTGTTAAATTAATCATAACTCTAGAAATTTTCCTTACAGACTCTGCTTTAATCAATGTTCTTACATGAATTAAGTTTTGTCAGTAATTTTTAGCATAACCCCAACATATTGCTACTAAATATGACTAATGTTATTATGCTATTATGTTATATATGACCATTGTTTTGTTCTCGTTTATATACAGTATATAATACAATATAACATAAAATATATTTGAAGTGGAGATTTTAATTTTTTTTTAATCTCTTAACCTTTATGGCCTACAGAGTCATTCAGTGAGACTCATTTTTCAGTGCTTTTGATTACTTTTCCGTGAAATGAAAGCTTTTGGATGCAAACACACATCTCATTTTTATATCACACCTACAATGTTGTACAGATGTCGCATTTTAAATCACAGATGAGTTTCTAAAATTACTGCCTCTCTCCATTGATTTGTACTGCATTAATAATACAGGTCTCCATATCAATCCATTTTTCTTTCCAAAGCCGTGAGCTTCTTCGTGATGTTAACCATGTTGCGGTTATTAGTCCCAGCTGCAGTGCTGACCGCTCTGCCCACTGCATCAATCATGACGGGCAGCCCTGGGAGATTTTGAACAGCTGTTACCGTTTTCTGATTCTCTTGATAACTCAGGGCAATGCCTAATCCAATCAGCAGAACTCCTGTTATCATGGTTCCGAATAGGTAGATATCTTCAATGTCCACCACGGAAAGAGGCGCCAGACACACAACCCGCCACTTTTCCCACACGTCCATCGTATAGCCAGCTGCGAAAGTTCCGGCAGGGCAGTCAGGTTCCCCTGAACCCAAACTTCTCGTCGAGAAGATGGTGTCAATTGCAATGAGAGACCAGTTTATCAAAACCATGATATTTTAGTTTGGAGAGCAGTGCGGAGAGATTCTCTCAAAGTATAAGCCAGTAGACAAGACTAAAGAAGCAAAGCAGGGAAAGTAAGGGGAGGAGAGGGAGAGAAAATGCGACCGCCTTCGTTGAGAGCTAAACGAGAAATGTGAATTTATTGACTGTTTTTAGCATTTGCTTTTCGGGTTTTGCACTTAGCAGATGGTCCCTTGGAATCTGTCTCTCAGTCGTCTGCACATAGATTATGTATTGTGTCCACCATGGAGGAAAGCTGATTTTGAGGAAAATTGGGTTGTATCTGCCTCTCTACATTAGTACTATAAAAAAGAGGTGTTATTTGTGTAAAAAGAGCGTTTATCTCAGGAGTTATTGACTCAGAAAACTCCAATCTGTGAATATGCGGCCAACTTTAATAAAGTGAGATTAGCTGATCTAACGTTATGCATTTACATATGCATTACTTCTGTAATGCATTTAATAGAAAAACAACATATTAACAACTTTACTCACCTCTATATTTCCTTTTTTGCTTGAAGTTTTCAACTATAATATTCACGCAAAACTTTCACCAACTTCTGAGTAGAAAAAACCTGCAGATTAATGTTCTAGGATACTGTTGTGTTCTGCTTTATGCAGTCTCTCTAAAAAAATGTGTGGTTTACTTTTCTGTTCCACATTGCCACTGTCTAATAATGGATGTAAAAAACAGTGATCGCAAAAAACTCCGTTTTATGAAAATTATTTTACACTCCACATTTAAGGGGGCCTCAACGGTGTCCAAGCGTGTTGTCACAGGGGCACTGTGCCAGCCAGGTGCGGGAAGTTGTCACAGGGCAAAATCAGGCTGGCAAAAACAGAACAGAAACAGAATTAGAGCAAGCAGTGTCATGGTTTTATTTTTTTTTTGTAGCTAGAGAAATTTTAGTGCCGCAGGAAGTCAGTGATAAAGAAAAAACAACTAGTTCCTTCCTTTGAGGGGTTGTAGGGGTGCTTTGTCAGAAATTCAGGCTCCAAGCCTAGGCAGCAGAAGGGGGATGGCAGTGAAAGGTGAAGCAGTCCTCTCCAGGAGCGTAGCGTAGGCTCAGCTGGCAATCTGAAGTTCTGGATCAGCTGGAGGTTTCTGAAAAAAGAATATCAAAGAGATAATGTCCATTAGTCCCTTCAGGCATCCGTTTGTAGCATGAAGGGGCGATCAAAATCCTGATACCGCAGTACTGGCTGGGTACTGAGGGCCAGAATGCCAGTTCTGTGCCATCTGTCCAGTGTACCCAGTCCAGTTGACCTTTCTTACCAAGCAGAGTACTCCGATCATTAGGATCAGGTCAGCTGGGAGATACCAAGGGTTCACTCAAAAGAAGGTGCATCAGCATTTAGTTATTATGCCACCTTTAGCAGGAATCAGCTTCCAGAAGAGATCATATGTGCTTCAACAGTAGGCACTTTTAAATCAAGATTAAAAAAACAAAACATCTGTTTAACTCTGCATTTACTGAATGAGCACTCTGCTGCTTCACACTGACTGCACTTTTTATCCAAATGACTTTTACTCATGTTATTCTTTTTAACATATTTTAAACTGTTTTTATTAAAATCAAGTTTATTTTCTTTAATTGTTCTTTGTTTTTATTATTATTTTAACATGTGTCTCTTATTTTTACATATTTTTTATTTCTCTTATGAATTTCTATGTAAAGCACTTTGAATGACCTCTGTGTATGAAATGTGGTATACAAATAAACTTGCCTTGCCTTGCCTTGCCTTGCCTTTCTTGGTTAGATCTGAGAGGCGGGCAGATAAAGAGGAGAAATTAGGCACAAAACATTTGTAATAGCCCACCAATCCGAAAAAGACCCATACCTGTTTCTTTGTAGAGGGTCGGGGGTATTCTCTCACAGCCTGGATCTTTTTCTCCTGGGGCTTCCCGCAACTGATGCAATATCCCAAGTTCTGGGGCTCGGATAGGCCCAGGTGGCAATTACACAGATTTGTTGTAAGACCAGCTGTCCGGAGGTCTCCCAGAACCTTCCCCAGATGGAACAGGTGATCAGACCGGGTGGAGGAGTAGAATGCCACATATTTCAGGTAGGTGGCAGCGAAAGCGTGGAGGGTCAATGGACGATGTACATAAGATGCTGGAAGGTGGCCGGAGCCCCATGTAGGCCAAAAGGAATGACTCAGTACTGCCAGTGGCCATTTGCGTTGCTGAATGCCGTCTTTGGTTTCGCCTCCAGTGCAAGGGCCAGCTGCCAATAGCCCTTTGTCTGGTTAAGCCTCTGGAAGTTGTTACAGAGTTGAATGGACTTATCAGGTATAGGCACCACTACAATGGGGCTGGACCAAGGGCTGGCAGACTCTTCAATAATCCCTTCCTTCAGCATTCATTTCACTTCCTCCTCATTCCTCCTCAATAGCACAACAGACAGCACATGTCGGCCACCATTCCAGGATCTTGATCTCCTGTTACAGTGGTTAAAAAGACCCAAAGACCCAAATGCAGGATAGCCAAAAAATAAAAAATAAAAAAAGGGATTTATTAAACATTACCAAACCCGAAACTCAAAAATCACAACACAAACCATGAAGACAATACAGAGACAAAACACAAGACAAGGATTCTGAGTGCTCTGTTAAATACAAAATACAATTAGACACCTAAGGGACATGTGTGCAGAAGTGGGAAGGAATAGACAAGGGCAGGGCAGACACGTGAACACCAAACGTAAACAAAATGTACATGGATCCTGAAATTGTTAATGTAAATACACATGCCACCACTGTGAGCCTTAATGCAAGCCCTGCTGCATTTCTCTTGGCATGAAAAGAGGTGAGCTCATCTAGCTGAATAGCAATGTACAGAACTCTGTCTCTGAGCCACGATTCCATGAAAACAAAGAGGCAGGGTCTTGAAATTCCATCCGTGTGGCCTGCTCAAGTCAGATGTAGTCCAGTGTATTGTCCAGGAAAAAAAAAACTTTAGCAAGTAGAAAAAACAACTGTGCCAGCCAGCCAGCTAGGGTCACCTGCCTGCTTGCTGAGCTTCTGCATTGCTTTTGGCATCGCCTCTTCTTGTCACCAGAATTAGGCGAAGCCAAGAGCTGAGCTCATGAATCTTCTGATCTACTGTACTGTAATAATTTTTTAATTAATTAATCATCTTATACATGAACATAAGTCCAGCTAAACACATAAATTGAACCATGGTCAGAATGAAACTAGGCACCACCAATTAATAGAACCACTCCATCACCATTAACCTCGTTAATGTTTGAGCATGCTGGTCCAGAGTTAGGACAGTCACAGTTTCTTTCAGTGAAGACATCAGTCATCACTGAAAAAAAATGGGATATGGTAGCTCAGTGGTTAAGGTGTTGGGCTACTGATTGGAAGGTCATGGGGTCAAACCCCATGTCCACCAAGCTGCTACTGATGGGTATCTGAGCAAAGTCCTAAACGCTCAGTTGTAAGTCACTCTGGATAAGGATGTCTGCTAAATGCCGTAAATGGAAATGTTATCACTAAAACATTCACTATTCCCATCAGAATGGCTCAAGTACAGTAAAGTCCATTACCCAGTTTTCATTAGGCTTAGATGCAATAAATAGTGCATAAAGCTACGGGCCCTGGGTTGTTTATCCTTTGGAATAGTTTTCCTGTTAGTGTTTGGGGCTCAGACACACTCTTCCAGTTTAAGTGTAGATTATGGACATATCTTTTTAGTCAGGTATAGACATAATACATCCCATAATCTTGCGCTCTAATACCTCTGATCAATTGGACATTATCATCTAGTGCTTGCTAATATTATTAACAGCAGCTATGCTAATTCCTCTCCACTGAATATCTTTTTCTACCCATCCCACGTCATCCAGAGATTGTCCCCGCTCCAGTAGTGTTCCGAGTCATGAAGATTTCAGATCTTCAACGAGATGAGGCCAAGGTTGTGAGGATCCTGAGGCATCTAGAGATGTACCAACTCCACTTGGACTCTGCCTCATGAAGTATTCAGGCATACTAAGAGGAGATGCCAACTCCATGTGGTCTTTGAGGACAACAACCTCCTCATCAGTACACAATTGTCAGACTGTATATTTATAATTACACCCTCCAGTGTGACCCAAATGAGGATGAGGTTCCCTTCTGAGTCTGGTTCCTCTCTAGGTTTCTTCTTTCATCTAAGAACATTTTTGCTCACCACAGTCACCTCAGACTTGTTCATTGGGGATAAATACAAACAGATTTAATTATAAGTCTAATATTAATCTTGAACATTTGTTTTATATTAAACTCTGTATAATATTAAACTTTTTGTATTGTTTCTTATGTTCTGTAAAGCTGATTTGAGACAAAGTATATTGTTAAAGTGCTATACAGTTGAAATTGAATTGAAATACCAAACACTTCTTCCGAACTAAAATTCGCTAAAATTATCAGTCATGCATACTTGAGTTCAAAACCACAGTTTCATGAATCTATAATTTGACATATTGTGTTCAGTGGGCTGAAGAATGTGACTAGCAAGCAGTTGGCCTCCCATTTCCTTATGGAGGATTGCTCCCAGTCTGCTATAAATGGCATTCATTTCCAGAATGACAGGCTGAGCGAAATCTGAATATGCAAGACCAGGCACAGATTTAAACTTACCCTTGAGTCTGTCAAAAATCTGCTGGTGCAATTCAGTCTATGCATCATAGTGCTAACTGAACTGAACATTATTAGAAAGGGGATCTCATGAGATCTGCCAACTGACATTTCTAGAGCAATGCCCTTATCCTCTAGAATGGTTTGATAGTCCATGACAGCGGCATGCTCGACCAGCAAAAGCAAGCCTCTTGTGTCAACAGTTACTCCTGTTGAATGTGGTGGTAGGCCGAGATTACCATGAATACAGTGGCTGTTCAGAGATATTCTGTCCTGGTCACTGTTGCACCAGTGAGACATGCACCAAGAATTTTTACTCTTTTGAAAATAGAGTAGGTGCATTAAATGAAATATATCTTAAAACAGATCCTATTTATGATAATATTTTTTATTTTCTTAAATTCAAATTTAATTTATAAATGTCAAATTGGCATCTTTTATCACTTAATTATTAATCTGGCCATTTATCTTAGTAGCTTGAAATATTTTTTATTGTTATTTAAGCTTTGTCACAAACATTTTGCCTACTTTTTTGCAAATAAATACTTTTAATTCTACTTTGCTTCCATTACAACAAGGCACTGCCTCATACATATGATGTCATTTAAAATCAGGGGGTGTGAACTTTTTATACTATAAAAGAACCACAGCTCCTTTAGTCATGAGATATTTGATTTGACTTTTTACAGTTAATGTTTTGCAATAGTAGCATCCAGTATATAAGAGCTATTTTTTAAACTCTGTAGACATTAGAGAAATGCTGTATTGATGAATCTGACAGAGTTTAATCAGTCTGATGACTGTGATCATTTATCCTGTACAGAGAGATCTGTATCTCCTGCAGTTTATATATTACTGTATGTGTGTTCAGCTGCTGTGGTTCTGCTAACAGTGTGTGGAAATCTGCTCGTCATCATCTCTGTTCTTCACTTCTAGTAGCTTCACACACCAACAAACATGCTGCTGCTCTCTCTGGCTGTGTCAGATTTCCTCATTGGGGCTTTAGTGATGCCACCGTTGTTAATCTGGATAATAGAGCCATGCTGGTATTTTGGGAGAGATTTCTGCATCAGTTTTTGTTGATTGGTGGTATCATCATGACTGTATCAATTTATAATGTTGCCCTGATCGCTGTAGATCGGTATTTGGCTCTGTCAAACCCTTTTCTCTACATGAGTTCTATATCTAGGAGGACTATGTGCATTGTGGTTTATTCTAACTGGTGTGTGTGTGTATTACGTATATGACAGCATTTTATTATTTCAGTGGAAGCTTTAAAAATTCTGTAATGTGTCCTGGAAAATGTTTATTAATTGTGAATGAGAATTGGTCTGTAATTAATCTGGTGGTATTGTTTATATTTCCCTTTTCTGTCATAATCATATTGTATACTCAACATGAAAACATGCCACTGCTATCAGAGAGCTTAATAATCACACACAGCCTAAAACACAGAAAATCACCTCACACACCATGAAATCTGAGAGAAAAGCAGCTAAAGTCCTCGGTATTTTAGTGTCTGTGTTTCTGGTGTGTTTACTTCCATTTTATATTTACAGTATATTAGGGAATGTTATTGAACTTCAGCCAGAAACATTGCTGAAGGTTTTGGTTGTAGTTCATCTTAATTCCACTATTAATCCAGTTATTTATGCTCTGTTTTATCCGTGGTTCTGGAGGTGTGTTAAATTAATCATAACTCAACACATTTTTCTGACAGACTCTGAATTAATTGATGTTCTTTCATGAATTAACTTTTGTCACAAATTTTTAGCATAACCACAAAATATTTCTATATTATGTTATATATGACCATTTTGCTCTGTATTATATGAAGTATTTAATAGAGTATAATAAATTATGTATTTGTGGTGGAGATTAAATTTATTTATTTATTTATTTATTTATTTATTTATTTATTTATTTATTTTTAATTTTTTAAATGTCTCCTGTAGTAACCTTTATGGCATAAAGAAGAAGTCACACCATTTTTCAGTGCTTGTGATTACTTTTCTGTGAATAGAAAGCGTTTGGAAGAAAAAGATGCATCTTATGTTTATATTATTACACATCTAAAATGTTGTACAGATGTGACCTTTTAAAGGACAGATTAGCAAATGTTTATGTTTTATATTATGACTGTATTGTGCATATGACATTAAAGCACAAAAAGGAAAACCGTTGCATTGACAGCACCAAAACAAATTAGGGAATCATTCACCAGGCAGCAGTGTGTTAGAACAACAATAAAAAAAGTGTTATTTTACTGAAAGCTTTTATTTTAGTGTATAAATGCATGCTCTTATTTGAAAGTAAATAAATAAGTTAATGTAAACATGTTTACGAACAAATTTAATAATATATTTTTTAATGTTAGTCAAGTCGTCAAGTCAAGTCACCTTTATTGTCACATCACCAAAGCACATGTGGTGTATAAACAGTTACGGTGCAGGACAGGTGTATAAACAGCATATGTAATATTAAATGATGCATAACAAAAGATGGTATCTAGAATGTGGAATAGGGACCACCTACAGCAGAGGTAACCACACATGCTGTGGGTAAGTCGCACATTTTGAACACACTGAGATTTATCAGTTTAAACGTGTTCAAACCTCGTAAATAACTGTAACATAAATGACCACCCAGGCAAGACCTTCACAATATTATCAGTGTTATATGGGTAGAGTTGTGCAGAGTTGAACACTACAGAGATTTATATTAAATAAGTGTGTTTGTGTGTGTGCCAGTTTGGTTCAGATTTGTTTTCTTTGTGTTGAGGAGCTTGATGAAAAACAGGCAGTAGTAGTGAGGGCTTCCATTCCTGATGCAGGAGAGTGAAAAGTGTGTGAGGGGTTTATGGGGTCATACAAATGCTGGTGGCATTTTTATGACTGGGCAACTCACCACAGAGGAAAACCCCTGCATCAACCTTGTGATTGAGACTGGCTCACCACTAATGACCTGCACCAACTGATTCCATTTAAAAACTCACCAACAGGTAAATTGGGCCCTTCAATATGAAAAAAATAAATAAATAAATTAAAGGCATAACTTAGCTTGACCTTCAGGTGTAACTATCACTGGTTCAAATCAATTGTCCCATGCCCCTTGATTACCAACCTGCATACTGAAGAACTTATTCCATGCATAATCAACGCCTGACATTCATATGTAATCAACGTCTCATGTTCCTGTGCCCCACTTGTAATTTACATTTAACTGTAAAGGGGGAACCAAAAGGCTGATTACATTGTGCCTTGCCTGTGACCTACCTGTAGTTAACACAATGGCCTGTCTGTAAAGCAGTCAACTGATCAATACACACCATGGCCCTTCTCAAATCACTCACTCACTCACTCACTCACTCACTCACTCACTCACTCACTTTCTACCGCTTATCCGAACTACCTCGAGTCACGGGGAGCCTGTGCCTATCTCAGGCGTCATCGGGCATCAAGGCAAGATACACCCTGGACGGAGTACCAACCCATCGCAGGGCACACACACTTTCATTCACTCACACACTACGGACAATTTTTCAGAGATGCCAATCAACCTACCATGCATGTCTTTGGACCGGGGAAGCAAACCGGAGTACTCGGGAGGAAACCCCAGAGGCACGGGGAGAACATGCAAACTCCGCACACACAAGGTGGAGGTGGGAATCGAACCCTGACCCTGGAGGTGTGAGGCAAAAATGTGATAACCACTAAGCCACCGTGCCCCCCCCCCTTCTCAAATCAAATAAAATCAAATCAAATTTTATTTGTCACATACACATACATACAGTGTACGACATGCAGTGAAATCCTTTTTGCATCTATCCGGTATTTAAGTATAAAAAGGAATGCAATTAGGGATAAAAAAATTAAACCAAAACCAAAAAAAGATAGATAAATAAAAAGTTTAAACTTGATAAAAAACTATACAAAATATGAAAAAAATATGTGAAATTATATATATATATATTTATATATATTTATATATATTTATATATATATTTATATATATATGTGTGTGTGTGTGTGTGTGTGTGTGTGTGTGTGTGTGTGTGTGTACTGTTTTTAATGATTGTCTTGATAGTGTCCTTGTGCAGTATGGTGTGTATAAAGTGGCACTGTGCTGTGCAAGTCTCTAAGTGCAAGTAACTCAGCAAGCACTGTGCTGTGCTGAGTTAGTGTCATAGTGCAAAAAAGGTTGTGCAAAAAAATAGCGAAGATGGAGGGAGAGGTCCAGTACTAGATCCTGGGTGTTTCCTGGTTTAAACTCCGATTGGCCTGTGGGAAGAAGCTTTTCCTCATTCTCTCTGTGTTTGCTTTTAAGGAGCAGAAGCATTTCCTTGAACGCAACCAAGAAAAGAGTCTGTTGTTGGGATGGCTGAGATCCTTTACCATCTTCCTGACCATGGTCAGGCACCGCATTCTATAGATGTCCTGCAGGTCAGGGAGCTCAGTGTGGCTTGTATGTTCAGCTGACCGCACCACCCTCTGTAGGGCTCGCCTGTCCTGCATGGTGCTGTTCCCGTACCAGTGATGCTACCCATCAGGATGGTCTTAATGGTGCAGGTGTAGAAAGTCTTTAGCACCTGAGAGGTTAGTATAAAGTCCCTTAAGTGTCTCAGGTGGTACAGACGCTCTCGGGCCTTCTTCACCAGGGTGTTGATGTGACAGGACCAAGACAGGTCCTGTGTGATGTGAACACCTAGGTACCGGAAACTGTCCACTCTCTCCACTGGGGTCCCATTAATGTTTAGCGGGTGGTATGATCGCTCCTGCTTTGTGCCAAAGTCCACTATCAACTACTTAGTCTTGCTGACGTTCAGGAGAAGATTGTTCTCCTGGCACCATCTCTCCAGGTTTTTAGTCTCCTGTAGGCAGGCCTTCTCGTTTTTTCAGGGGTCTCGTAACATAACCCTGGGGAGCTCCAGTGCAGAGTTTGATGGTGGGTGAGGTGTGTCTGCCCACTCCTACGGTTTGTGGTCGGTCTGTTAGGAGTTTGAGATCCATTGACACAGCAGCGGGTGGACCTCCAACATAAAGGAATTATGGTGTTTAACGCAGAACTGTAGTCTGTAAACAGCATAATTTGCATAATTCCCTTTTCTGCAGTGCAGGTGGCTCATTGTAGTGTGGAGAAGATGAGCAATGGTGTCCTCAGTAGAGTGGTTCTGGTGGTTCGCGAACTGTAGTGGATCCAGTGTGTCTGGTAGTGAAGCAGTGATGAAGTCTCTTACCAGTCTTTCGAAGCACTTCATCACTACTGAGGTCAGGGCTCCAGGGCAGTAATTGTTGAGGTAGGCGGGCTGGGATTTCTTCGGGACAGAACAATGGTGGACTGTTTTAAACATGAGGGGACAACAGTCTGTTCCAGTGAGAGGTTGAATATCTCAGTCATGCTCCAAGATTGTGAATGTGTTTACCATTCCAGTTCTCTCAGTGTGCATGCTGTTTGTGCTGCTAGCGTGGTTAGCCTCAAAGCGAGCTTAAAAGATGTTTAGCTTGTCTGCCAGGGAAGCGTCTGCATTCCCCATTCTAGGAGCTGGTGTTCTGTAGTCCGTGATGTTCCTTAGTCCCTGCCACAGCCTCCTAGAGCCAGCATGTTGGATCTGTGACTCTAGTTTTCTCCCGTAGCGCCGCTTTGCTTTCTTCATCGCTCTGCGCACACTGTATGACACAGCCTTGTACTCATCCATGTCCCTGGTGGCGAGCCCCATGTTGTAGGCAGCAGAGCGGGATCTCAGAGCATCGCAGATTGGTTTATCCACCTGCAGCTTCTGGTTGGGAAACTTTCTGATTGTGGCTTTCTGCACCGTATCACCTGCTAGTTTCCCCGATGAGTCCCACAAATGCTTCCGTAAACATGTCA
The DNA here is from genome assembly GCF_022655615.1 of Tachysurus fulvidraco. Classification (NCBI taxonomy): domain Eukaryota; kingdom Metazoa; phylum Chordata; class Actinopteri; order Siluriformes; family Bagridae; genus Tachysurus; species Tachysurus fulvidraco. The sequence continues at coordinate 28,518,460 of NC_062526.1, forward strand.
TCAGAGCTGCACCTGAACATGTCACAGTCTGCATCATCTAAAGCATCCTGCAGAGCAGATACCGATTGGTCAGTCCAACGCGCGACCTCCCTCTGAACCGGATCTTCCTGTTTCAGCCTTTGTTTGCATACAGGCATGAGGAAGATGGTGGTATGGTCTGATTTCCCAAACTGTGGACGTGATTGTGCCTTGTAGCTGTTCTTGAACTGTGTGTAGCAGTGATCCAGTGTCACCCCTGGTGGGGCAGGTGATGTGCTGCAGAAAGTTTGGTAGTGCACACTTGAGGTTAGCACTGTTAAAGTTTCCTACAACAATGAGTGCAGCATACTGTGTTTGGTGTAGCGTTAGTATCTCATGTAAGTCCTATACTGCAGTGTCTGTGTCTGCTCGAGGTGGAATATAAACGGCACTGACTATGACCGATCTGACTTCCCGAGGTAGATAGAAGGGTTGACATTTGATGGTCAGTAGCCTAATGTCCTGGTCATGGCCTAATGGTTAGTGAGTTTGACTCCTAACCCTAAGGTTGTGGGTTCGAGCCTCGGGCCGGACATGACTGAGGTGTCCTTGAGCAAGGCACCGAACACCCCCCAAACTGCTCCCCGTGCGCTGCAGCATAAATGGCTGCCCACTGCTTCGGTGTGTGTTCACGGTGTGTGTGTGTTCACTGCTGTGTGTGCACTTTGGATGGGTTAAATGCAGAGAACGAATTCTGAGTATGGGTCACCATACCTAGCCGTATTTCACGTCACGTCAGATTTGGTGTGCAGGATCGTGAAAGAGGAACTATGTTCATGCTATCGCACCAGTGGTTGTTTACCATCAGACACACTCCACCTCCCCTTCACTTCCCTGACTCCAGTGTCCTGTCCATGCGGTAAACTGAGAAAAAGTCTGCCTGCTGGATGGCGTGGTCCGGTACTACTATGTTCAGCCATGTCTCGGTGAAGCAGAGAAGGTTGAGGTCATTGAGCATATTTTGCAGAGACTGGACATTGGCTAACAGGATACTAGGTAAAGGAGTGCAGTGTGCGCATGCCCTCAGCCTGTTCCTGACAACTTCTTGTTTCCCTTGCGGACGCAAGTGCGGCCCGCGTCCTTATGTTCTTCCTCAGGATCTCCCTTTGCCAGCATGGGTCCGGGTTTAAAAAAGGCAATGGGTAAGTGGATTGTACACCAATAGATATGAGTGGCTCTGACCATCGTGCATAAATAAACCGGTATCTATGTAAATAAATATATAAAATAAACAAAAAAGACAAAGTCTCACCGGTGCCATCTTGGATATCCGCCTTCTGTCTTGTCCAGTGTATGGACCGGCGCCTTCTGTCCTGTCCATTGTATGTTCTCCAGTAGGAGGCCCTAGCTGTATTTTGATATTGTTTGAAGGCCATTTGTTACAAGGTATAAAGTCTGGTCACACAGACAGTACCTTTGGGTTAAGTTCCAGAAAAAGTGCCGAGGGCTGGGGTTCCTAGGAGCGTCCTATTCAGGAACGTGCCTGCTCCCCTTCCTTGCATGGATTTCCCTGGGTTAGCACCTGCCAGTGCACTGTTTCAGGGCACACGGGAGGTCTGCACGAGGTTGACACTACTGACAACAAGGCAGCATGGAAACTTCTGCCAGGGGTGTCTCAGTGGGTCCTGGATACTGTAGAAAAAGGGTACCTCCCATCATCTGCGCTTCCAGGGTGTGTTGCCCACGATCATTGGCAGGCACCAAGTGGTGTTCCTCCAAGAGGAACTTCTCTCACTTCTGAGGAAAGGGGCCATAGAGCATGTTCCACTCCCAGAGCGGGACTTTCATTGTTCCCAAGAAGGACGGGGGGCTGCGTCCGATTTTGGACCTGTGGGTTCTGAACTGTACTCTGAAGACTTACAAGTATAAGATGCTCACACTCAAAGTCACGATCAAATCCAAAGACCTCAATGGCATTCTGCCAGAGCACAGGAACTTCCTAGGTTCGCTTTCTGGGGCAAAGTGTACCAGTATTGTGTTCATCCTTTTGGCCTAGCCCTTACCCTGTTAGAGTACGGGGTATTGCCAGTCACTGCTTTATAGAGACTCTAACATTTCCACATGTGGGCTCAATAACATGCCCATGTTTTCATATTTATGTTTTGAGAAACTCACCTTTGTCACGCTTTTTATCATACACTTTGCCTCTGAAATGATATCGTCTATTTATGATGGTTGTCTGCATGGAGTGTTCAGTCTGGAAAGCAGGTTTTTTTTTTTTTTTTGGATTAATATATGAAAACACTTTCTGAATTTACACGATGCCTCTTACTTGACTGAGCTTTGATTAAATTGTTCTAGGTTCTGTTTGACACTAGTGAGACACAGGGATTCCTTGTGGTTTCTAATTTGTGACACTAAAACATCAATTAATTACAGTGGTGTGCATGACAAATCTAATTTCCTTGACACTATCCCATCTTCTTTCCTAAGATGTAAAAAAAAAAAGAAAGAAAAAACTCCAATGTGCTTAATTAAATTATTGCTGGAAGCCTTGAGGGAAACCCATTTTAAAGAGTAAGCACTATTAAACAAGATTAAATTCTTCCTGGTCTCTTTCCTTCTTTTGTAGCTTTTATGAAGGTCTTACCTATTCGTAAGGTATTTTATCTTGTATTGTGCATTCTGAGATGCTTGTCTGTCACCCAGATTGTAAAATACTTTTTAGGTTACTGTGGGCTTTGTGTTTGAATTTCTTTGCTTACATTAACCACTTTCTTCTGACCTAAGACCAATGATCAAATTTTCCCTCATGTTTGTCGTGAACATTGTAAAAAGAATCATATCAGTGTGATTTTATGCATTTTGCTTCTGCCATATAATTAGTTGATTGGATAATTTTAGGACTATAAAGGTGCACAGGTGTTCCTATTGATCGTCTTCCATGCCTATTCATTCTAAAACAGTGATCTGTCTGTCAGGTAGATGGTCAGGTGGCCAGTCAGTCTGGTTATCAGTCATTCAGGTGGTCAGTCAGTCAGGTGATGATCCAGTCAGTCAGGTGACCAGTCTGGTAGTCAGGCGATCAGTCAGTCAAGTTGTCAGTCAGGTGATGAATCAGTCAGACAGGTGATGAGTCAGTCAGTCTAACTATCAGTATGTCAGACAGATGGCCAGTCAGTCAGGTGTTGAGCCAGTCAGTCTGGTGATCAATTAGTCAGGTGATCAGTCAGATGGTCAGTCAGTCAGGTAGTCAGTCAGGTGATCAGTCATTCAGGTGATCAGTCAGTCATTCAAGGGTAATCAGTCATTCAGGTGAACAGTCATTCAGGTGATCAGTCATTCAGGTGATCAGTCAGTCATTCAAGGGTAATCAGTCATTCAGGTGAACAGTCATTCAGGTGATCAGTCAGTCAGTCAGTTGGTCTGCCATTCAGTCAATCAGTAAGTGAAAATCCAATGAATACATTTTACATTCCTCATTTTAAACAAAAGAAATCCCAGTCTTGAAGCTGATCTAGGGATCTAAATCAATTTCCACAGAAATGGAAACTTACTTGGAAATGCAAATGGAATCTTCTATTGCCTTTTTATAACCACTCGAGCACATGCCTTTACCCATAGCAACAATATTAGAAATCATAGAACTCAATATATCAGATCTTTGCTCGTATATAGGATGTTTTGTTGAGCACAGTGTGCAGCCACCTTTTGCTTTAGAGCGTTCTTATCTTGTATCACAACATCCTGAACTCTGGTTTTGTCTCATTTATTTATTAGCCCTGCTGTAATAGAGAGAGAGAGAGAGAGAGAGAGAGAGAGAGAGAGAGAGAGAGAGAGAGAGAGCATAGATATTCTCATGCCAGTGAACTTTTGTGATGATTGATCACTTAATCTCTAACCTACAGAGGAGCGAAGAAGAAAATAGAATAGAAGATGATGGCAAGGAGAGGAGTGAAAAAAAGGGAAAAATAAAAGAAGAAATAATGAGAAAGGTGGAACGCTAGGAGAGAGGAGACATGAATAAGAAACAAAGAATTTTGAAGTGATAAAAAAATAGAGCAAAAGAGGAGATATGTGGGGGGGGGGAGTATGGGAGAAAGGGAGGGAAATTAAAAGAATGAATAAAATAGGAAGAAATGTGAATGTATAGAAGAGGGAAAGGAAATTTTGTGAAAAGAGGAAAAGGAGGACAAGAAAAAAGATAAGAGGAGATGAGAATTGATGGGAAGAGTTGGGGAGAATTTATATGAAAATAAGCGAGAAAAAGAGATCGGGAATAAAAATAGAGAGAATATGAGAGGAAAGGAGAGGTGGATGTGCATCTTTAAATAGAACCTCACACTAATCACAATGAACAAAAACAAAAAAAAACACTATAGGAGACTCTATACAGAATATATAAATCTTATAGCACTGAATTTAGCTGCTATTAATATGAGTGGATTAAAGCTACGCTAATGAGAGCAGTGGGTGTGTGGAGTGTATTTTCTCCTTTAGCCAGCACAGGCTGCTGATTATCCGGTTGTAATTGGCGTAAGTGGGAGACATTAGTGTTATATAAAAGCTCAAAGTGTGTAGCAGCTCAAGGTTGCCTATTAACGCTTCACTTCCTGGCTTTATACCACTTTTGATTATGTTACAATCGTCTTATTGTCAAACTTAACACCTTTTGGAGAACAGAACATGGACATTGTGTATTGACTCATTCTGGCTTACTTTTAAACTACAAACCTTCTTAAAGGTGTTTGAGAAAATCTTTAAGTCTTGGCTTGATAACCTATTTTTAAATGTGAATATGTTAAATCACTTTTATTATTAAAGAGCATGCCAAGGGCAGCGGAGTGACTCCATGCGTACTGTAGTGTCGAAGCAGGGATATCGATTTAATTTGTTTGATTCTGATTTGTTTTGTATTGAGCTTTTAACGATGTACGCCGTCACAAAGCAGCTTTATGTATAATACAATAGGAAAATATTCAGGATTTTTAAATAAATGTAGAAAATTGTATCCGTAATGGAGACCTGAGATGATATTACAATGAAATTGCCTGAGAGGAATCGGATTCAAAAGGGAACCCATCGTCATCTGAGTGGCACCAGATACAACGATTATATGTCATTTCCCTTCTATAACTGTGTATTATATACAGTAGTACACCGTTCTCCCGTCTTGGGCCCGAAGTCTCTGGGATAGACCTTGGATCCGCAGTGACTCTGACGAAGATAAAATGCTTATTGAAGATGAACGAAAGAGCATAGTTAATAATCTGTTCACTCTCTGTCGAGTTGTATGTGCACCCCTGCTGTATGATGTGAGCTTGATGCCAGATCCTGACACACTTCTTCTGCTGTCTGATTCATCCTTATGCTCTACTTCTGTTTGTGACTCACCTTCTGCTGCTGTGGATGGTCCCACATGGATACCACAAAGATTTGCTTCTGAAAAACAAATCGTGTCCAGACCCCATCCTGCTTCAGTGTTTTATAGAAGCTCACCGGGATATTATAGACGTATTCCTGCTTTCATCTCAGGACTCCTTCATAACATTCTTCTCATACTGAAAATCTATTCAACATACCGCTGTACACCTGTATATTGTAACGAGTTAGTATCCCATTATCTGATGCCACGTAGAAGAGGATGAGTTCCTATTTATCGATGATTCCTTTCAAGGGTTCTTCCTCACTCCTTCTCAGGGAGTTGTGACTTTGACTGCATCATGATTTCTGTAAAGCTGCTTTGTATCTATAAAGAGGTAAAGATGAACTGAACATAAACAGGTTTGTAAAAGACATTGCTTGGTCCATAAAAGACATTACTGGTCACTTTTATGGTGCTGGTCTTCCGTTGGTTTGACTCCTACATATACAACCATTCTGTCTATGAGTCTAGACTTTTAAACATCTGGAAACATCTCTTTTTTTTTGTAAAAAAATCATTCAAAAGTACAAATTCATTTTAAATTCATTTTGAAAAGAAATTCAACCATTAGCATTCAAGACACGTTAATTAAATACCCCAATAACAAACTTCACCATGTATTTAGAGTCACAGAGCTATTTGTTCCTGAATGTTTTTTTTCACAGAACAAATTTATTTATAACAAATTTATTTATAAGCTTACCCGTTATAGACTTAATGCTGTTTGTCTTTCATTTTGAGTGTCCAGTTAAAAATGCTAATCAAAATAAAAACGCAATAATAAATATAATCGCTTTGATAACTGTGAACTGTGATTACCACTAACATAATAAAGTTGTTAGCTATGTTTCAGTAGAAACCCCTAGAGATCCCTGAACCCCACAGTGAGAATCATGGCTCTACTGAGTGGGTTTTATTGTATATTCTGCATTTGATCTATTTATTTATAGCTGTTGTATTTTCCTGTTTGTTTTAGCTGAAGTTAATTTGTTAGTAGTGTAACAGCAGGATCCAATCCTAATATCTGTCATGCTGGCATGTCATTCGTTTTCGTGTGGCTCCTGATGTTAGTGCTCAATGATAACAGCAGGGATCCCAAACTATCACTGCAGGATTTAGAAAGCCCACCATGTTGGTGCTGGAGGGATAGAGACAGCACAGCAGCCACTTATCACATATGAGACTGTAGAACCCCAGTCTGATAACTCTGTGTGTGTGTGTGTGGGTGTGTGTGTTTTTTGTGTGCATGTGCGTGTTTGTGTGTGCGTGTGTGTGTTTTTTGTGTGCATGTGTCTGTGTGAGTGTGTAAGTGTGGCCGTGTGTGTGTTTTTTGTGTGTCTGTGTGTGCGCGCATGTGTGTGTGTCTGTGTGTGTGCGCATGTGCGTGTGTGTGGTGGAATCTGTCAGCTCCCAGTGTGTTCCTTCATTACAGCTACATGGGAGTTCTCTGAACTGTAGACACATGTTAGTAATGACATTTTAAATGGTGTATTTGCAGATCTAAATAAATATGCAATATAAATAGTTCATTCCCTCACAGTCACTAGTCATCTGAGATAATCTTCTACTACAAACATTAGCTAAATCAGTAATTCAGCGAGCTACAGTAACTGTCAGGTCAACACAGGTGTATTTCGACCTCATGTTTCACACCTACCACATATTTAACATACCGTAGTTCTATGATGATTAAATGTTTATTGTTAATTTATGTTTATTGTTTACTGTTGCTGTTTATTATTTGTTGTGTCTACCTATGCACCTTGGGCCTTAGTAACCGCATTTCTTTCTTTTTTTTTTACTGTGTATGTGGAAGAATGACAATAAAGCTTGAGTTGAGTTGATTCATTACAGCAGCAGCTTCCACTGCTCTTGTTGAGGATGATGTCTGCATCGCCGATTGCTCCGATCCCGGCAGCCTTCTTTCCATGTTAGCTTCCATGTTTAGTGTCTGTGTTTAGAGAAGATGATGTTGAGGCTTACTTTTCTGTGTTTTAACGAATAGCCACAACAAACGTTTGTAGACACTGTTGTTGCAGTGTAAACCGTCAGATCAAGCACAGGAAGCCTGCTCAGCTCTCACTCTTAAACAAAGTCTAGAATACAAAGTTGTTAAGGTTTTTGTAAAGTGTTAGACATAGAAGGATTAACCCAATCATCAGATATCACAAGTTTGAACCCTGACAACACCCATGCTCATTTGTAACTAAAGGTGAAACTGTCAATGCAGTTTGGAAAAGATGGCTGGTTTGATATACGTCATGTGAAAAATATATACTTAGTGTGTGTGTGTGTGTGTGTGTGTGTGTGTGTGTGTGTGTTACCCTCCTGTAGTCTAGAGAGCGCATAAATAAAGACAAATGATGGTGACCACAAAGGTTCGTGTTTCTCAGGGTGGTGAAGCAAGCACTTGGCTTAGAGGTGGGAGTTCATCTTGTAAAAGTAAACGCTGCTCTATATGAGCAGATGGGTCACACACACAGACACACACACACACACACAGACACACACACACACACACACACAGAACAATCGATGTTCACAGTTCATCATCGATCATTGCTCATAACTTACCCCAGGGCCTGATGTATGAAAAGGAAAAGCAGAGATGAATCAAACTTAAAAAAAAAGGAGGCTTAATAATAAACAATGATCTATGACTCGAATGTAATCACTTATAATCTAAAAATTAACCATATGAGCGTGAGAGACAAATTATTTAGCACTAGGATAAAAATCGTTAGTAGATTTCTGTGTTTTTATTTTCTTGGCTTTTAAAGGAATGTATTTAAAAGCGTTTCAATTCAAATCGTATTGAGTCCAAATTGTTTCAAGACTAAAATCCTTTGCAATGAACGTTATCCGATTTAGTTTTTTTTAAGCTTCACCTCATATAAGTCCACTTTAAACACATTACACACACAGACAATACACAGACACGCTCAGAGCTGACAAAGCACTTTCAGTGGAGCTTCTGGAAAACTTTTTGTATTACACTGCAATTTTTTACTAACTCTACATTTATTACTGAATTCTGCTAAAGCTTCTGTTTGTCTCCATATACAGTTATTGGCCTTTATTATGCAATACAGGTATAGATAATGACGTAAGCAAAAAATATGGTGCAGCAGCAACAGCAGATTGTTTCAAATGTGTCACATGATTTATAAACAGATAACCATGAGAGAAGGCAGTGATGAAATTATCCTGATAAATTAATGATGGCTTTTAAAAAAAATCCCAAATGAAGAAGAACTGAACTCTTGTACATTGTACATCATTTGATCTGTAAGCATAATAAAAAAAAAAGTGGGATATTGTAGCCTAGTTGTAAAAGTGTTGGACTACTGAGTTGTTGGTTGTGAGGTTGAACCCCAGGTCCATTAAGCTGCCACCACTGGGGCCCCTTTGCAAGGCCCTTAACCCTCGATTGCTCAGTCGTATAAAATGAGATCCGAAAAATGAACGTCACTCTGGATTAGTGTGTCTGCTAAATGTAAATAAAAAGGTTGGACACCTTATCTTCACACTCGTATGTGCTTGTTGAACATCCAATTTCAGATTTATTCCCATCTTTGCTGTTATTTGAACCTCCGCTCTTCTGGGAATGCTGTTCTCCAGAGTTTATAGTGTTACTCTATGGAATTATGCTCATTCATCCCCGAGAGCTTCAGTGAGGTGAGACAGTCCAGGAGGCGGCAGTGCAGTCAGTGTTCCAGATCATCTCAAAGGTGTTCAGTAGGGTTGAGGTCAGGGCTCTTGAGTTTTTCCACACCAGCCTTTCCAAACCATGTCTTCACACAGCTTGTCGTGTGTACAAGGCCATTTTCATGCTGGAACAGGTTTGGGCCTTTTAGTTCCAGTGAAGAGAAATTGCCATTCTACATCAGACATACTGTACACAGTCTATACATGATGTGTGTTTCCAAATTTGTTGCAACAGTTTGCATGTATGAGTGTGATGGTCAGGTGTCCACATACAGTACTTTAAACCATATGGTGCTTCTATGAAATAAATAAGCAATAAAAAAACAACATAGTGTATTGTTATAGGGAGAAAATCGATAATAGTTTAGTTTATTATTTTCCTGTTACAGCATAACATGTGATTTATACCTCTTATATAGTAAAACCTCAATTTACCCACAAGGTTTTATTCATGATGCTTTAAAACCATAGTTACATTTAATTTACATTTAACCACTGAATAAGGTTTCCTGCCCTCACTTATGTTATAACCTTTACATTATAGCATTTTTAAGCAGTCATTCAAGTCAGCACTAAGACAAAATACAGGTTTAGTCATTTCTGCTTTGTAGAAAATTCCGTCTTGATCCGTAACTTCATCGACTCTGTTATAAACATGGACACCGAAGACTACAATGTCACCTTTGTTCAGTTATGTATGTTTTATTCTGCACTTTATAAGCACTTTAGTTTCAGTTCCTCATTGTAAGGGTTACTCTGTTCTTTAGGTCTGTCACGATACAAAGCCATTTGATTAATTGCATGATAAATGTTACAGATGAATAGTAACTTAATTTTGAACTTTAGCATTTTTACTTTCTATAAAAATTCTATATCTATAGTTTCTATATTTGTCTATTGTTAAAAGCACTACAAATAAATTAAATTGAATTAAATATTTTTTTTTATTCTGTTTGTGTTCCTGATTTTGATTCTGTTTATCCCTGTTGATCTTTGACAACTTTTTTGTTCTCTTTTTCAATTTTTGTGACTTTAACATAATTAAAATTCTTGCATTCTGTGAATCTCATTCGTGATATAATGACTGATTGTGGTACAGTCTACAAGGGCCAAAATATGTCTAAGGCACCAAAAATGGTGCTGAAAGAAAAATAATCTGTATACAAAGCTTTGTATATAAACACTGCCGACAGAAAGAACTACTGTATGTGCTTTGTGGGAGTTTGACAATGGGTCCACATTTATAAACTGGGGACTGCTATCTAGACCAATGTATCTATTTTAATGAGAAACTATCGTCCTTAATCTTTATCACTCAAGAAACTGAGGACCAGCGACACCTTAGACACAGTGTGGAATTTCAATAGACTAAAAGTTGTCTTAACGTTGCTTTCCGGGATGTTGATGGATCTGTGTTTGTCCCTGCTTCATTGCTCAGCTACATGACTTCTCCATTTCGGTGTAAAGGATGAGCTCAGTGCCAAGTCTCCTGCTGCTACGCTTCATCACCATAAGCACCATGGCCATGTTCTTCTCCCAAACCTCTGCCTGTGTGTGTGTGTGTGTGTGTGTGTGTGTGCGTGTGTGTGTGTGCTTACATATTACTGAATTATCCCTTGAGACAGAGGGAGCGCATCTGACTGCTAATAATAAACTCCCTATGTCTCAGTCACATTAAACCGTATTCCACTTCTCCTTTCCTGTTATGCCACTCAACCTTATAACCAATACATATTGTTATTATTGTATTATTAGTCACCTGGTACTTGTGAAGGCATTTAAGCTCCATGGTTCAATGTGCGTAATCACAATAGACCAATTTACAATCAGAGCAAATCATTTGCATAACAGATTTATTATAGGCCTCTATGCAAATAACAATTTCCAATTTGCCTTAAATGCGCTCCCTAGCAGAATGTTTACTGCTCATCTCCACTTGAATGCAGTCCTGTTTGTTTATTCTAGCATGAGAGTGGGCCAATCAGAGACCTGTCGGCATGGCAATGGAGCGTGTGGGTGTGGACATGCTTAGTCAAGCTTTTCTATATCGGAATGAGTGCATGCAAGGTTTACGATGGGATTTTTGTGTGGTCTAATTGGAGAGAGAGAAATGAAGAGAGAGAGAGAAAGAGTGTGTGAGAGAGAGAGAGAATATAAACAGCCAATCATGTGCCAGGAGATCAGTGCAAAAATGTAAATGCAGGTCAAGGGATTCAAACTGTCGTACCAGATGGTCTGATTTGAGTATTTCAGAAACTGCTGATCTCCTGGGATTTTCACACACAACAGTCTCCAGAATTTACAAAGAATGAGGTGAAAAACAATACACAGTCAGTGAACATTTCCTTGGCTCTAAACACTTCTTTCATAAGAGAGGTCAAAGGAAAACAGCCAGAATGGTTTGGGCTGCCAGGATGGTTATAATAACTCATATAATCACTCTGTACAACCGTGCTGAGCAGAAAAGCATCTCAGCGTACACAAAACATCACACTTTGAAATGGATGAGCAACATCAGCAAGAGACAACATTAGATTTATCTCCAGTCAGCCAAGAATAAGAATCTGAGGCTAATCATGAGAGCAGACTCACCCGAACTGCACAAATGAAGATAAGAAAAAAAAATCACCTGGTCTTTTTGCAGTCTTCAACTGTCTAGTTTTGTTGAGCCTGTGCCCTTTATAGCTTTAAGTTAATTATACAACGATTAATATTATACAAAAGTTCCAGACTTGTATTTAAATGTGTTTGTATTTATCCCCAATGAACAAGCCTGAGATCACTGAGGTGACTGTGGTGAGGAAAAACTCCCTTAGATGGAAAAGGAAGAAACCTTGAGAGGAACCAGACTCAAAAAGGAACCTCATCCTCATTTGGGTGACACGAGGGTGTGATTATAAATTGTTGAATGTCCAAAATCTTCATGAAGTGGAACACAACTGGAGTTTGTACATCTCTATATGCCAAGGGACAGGAAGAAAAAGAGAAGCTAGCAGAGAAGAATTAGCGTAGCTGCTGTTTGTAATATTAACCAGCACTAGATGATGATGTGCATTCGATCAGATGTTATAATGTAATAATTTAGAATGAAATAAAACAGAGTTTGTAAAATCAGACCCAGTGACAGTAAAACATATGTACGTTCATAAAATCTTACAGTGCTAATCAGCCACGTAAAAGCCATAATTGAGATACAAACTAACTAACCATTAAGCATTACTTACTTCCATGCCATAGATGAAGTATTTAGCATTGAGTTATTTAAAACAATATCAATGTGTACAGTATAAAAAAAAAAACGGAGCATTCCAGGGATAAACATCGTTCTGGCAAATCATATTTTTCTTAGTCATAAGGAAATTATAGGATCATCAACACTTTCTTAATGAATAATTAAATAATGACATAATTAATTGCTTCTCTTGAGGAGCAAAAAAATGAGACTGACATAAGCCTTTCATTTTTATGATCCTCTGGAGACAGAAGATAAGCCCGACATCTCGTCCCTCTCTGACAGCCTATTCATATTCAGACATATAATAAAACGAATAAAAGAACTGTGTCAGATGTTTAATGTACCAGTAAGAGATCGATAAGTCTCACTGAGCCAACAATAAGATGGACCATAACTGTTTAAAAGAGACCTGTCAAAGAAAATGAAGTCACAAACCCTTCTTATTGACATATTATTAAGATAAGGTGTGCAATAGGTGAGAAGACACGTCTGTTAATATAATAACTTTACACTATTCACTGAAGTGAGAAACGATATAGAAACTCAGCCGTGGATTTGGAAGTCTTAATAATAATAATAATAATAATAATAATAATAATAATAATAATAATAAATGGGCACAACATACATCTGTAGCAAACAAATTTACACTTTTATGAGCTTCTCAATCTGTTCTTATGGAGTTTTATACAATCACAAGAACAACTCCTGAAGGTTGTTTTGTGGAATCCATCTGCTGTTAAATCAAACAATTAAAAATGCTAGGCAATTAAAATGATAAAGACATATTTCTGAAAATAGCATTTCTGAAAAGAGCCAATACATAGCTTCATTTGGCTGAAGAGTTTAACAAGGTGTGTATTCCTACATTAATGTTCCCAAGATAGACTTTGGCTCCACCACAACCATGAGCTGGACAAAGCGCTTACTGAGCATGAACGACTGTACCCGATTAATAAAACATGACGACATGCTATTACAGATACTGTAAATAATCACAGACAAGCCAGTGCGATGCCAACTGAGAGATTAGGATTCTTAATTTATTAATGAATGACACATGCTTTTTAATTGTTTAGATATGCTGACTTTAATGTGTGTCATTTAAATGTCAACCTAATCACATTGGTTGATCACATTGCGTTTGGTTGATCACATCTGACTTCCAGTACAACACTGAGCTCTGCCATATCCAGAAATACTCAGATGACACTGTAATAGTTAATTAATGATGTCAGGGATGGACAGGAGAGGGAGTACGGGAGGTTGATTGAGGACTTTGTGGGACAGTGTGCGACCAACCGTCTGCAGCTGTACCTCCAAGACCAAGGACATTGTGGTGGATTTTTGTAGGAACGAAAACCCAACCTGTGTTTGTCATGCTACTAAATGCTTGAATCTATCTATCTATCTATCTATCTATCTATCTATCTATCTATCTATCTATCTATCTATCTATCTATCTATCTATCTATCTGCTATCTATCTATCTATCTATCTATCTATCTATCTATCTATCTATCTATCTATCTATCTATCTATCTATCTATCTATCTGCTATCTATCTATCTATCTATCTGCTATCTATCTATCTATCTATCTATCTATCTATCTATCTATCTATCTATCTATCTATCTATCTATCTATCTATCTATCTAAACATAACATAACATAACATAACATAACATAACATAACATAACATAACATAACATAACATAACATAACCCTGGAACTTGATTTAAAGCTGAACTATTGACAGAGCTGCTGCTGCTGTAGAAATTTCAACACCTTCTGACCAAACCAATAGGAGAAATAAAGAGTAATGGCGTATACATGTGTATTGTACATGTAAATTAATTCTGTCCTAAGTGAATAAATGCACAAAACCGCTTCGTAGTCGGATTATATCATGTAAGTGTACATCCCGACGAATATAAACATTACAACACAACTGCATAAATATGGCACGAGAGAACGTTATCACACCTGTGCAGCTCAATTCAGAGCAGCCATTTTTAGTTTCCCAAGCACGATGAACATGAAAAACCTTTGATCTGCGATTTCATCATGTTTACGACATTACAGCAGAATACACAGACAAGTTTATGAGACCTGGTATGCAAAAGATTCAGAGTGGTGAGCAAGCAATGGCATTAAAAGTGCACTCATAGTTAGGAGACAGCATGTCTGTAAACTGTAGCTACAGGTTTTTGGCAAAGAGCAAAGCAGGCAGGCAGTGAAACAAGTCCCTACGCACCAAGCCAACATCCAGCAAAGTTTTGCACAATGCTGCTGATTGGGCACAGTACCTCACACACCCTCTATGAGGCCTTGATTAAATCCAGAGCAGGTGCTGAGATCCAGAGGCATTTTTCACGCAAGTATGAGATGAAGCAAAATGTACAGTTTCTTCAAATTATGTATCTTCCGCACTGCAATCTTGTCTTACAAATTTGCCTTGAGTGTCTCATCCAAATGAAAAAATAGCTCTAATTTAAAATCACTCCCCAATTCAATGAAGATTTTACCTTCAGAAAAACAACAGAGATATTACAATGTCAGACTCGTCGCTCATGGAAACACAGAAGCTACACTTTGATTTATTTATTTATCTTCAGTAAGAGATTTCTCCTGGACAGTTGGATTCATAGCCTACATAGGGAATAGAGATAGGTGTGAGATGGGAATATAATCTGGAGGGGACGTGGATCTATTAAAAGTTAGAACGCACACACACACACACACACACACACACACAGACACACACACACACACACACACACACACACACACACATGCACACACATTCAATCGACGAATCAAGGACCATATACTGTAGCTGTGAGTTTAGCCCTGACCCTGTACCAAAATGTCACCACATCTTGTCCACTTGTAAGTGACATACAGCTACTGTAAGTACGGTGACCCATACTCAGAATTCGTTCTCTGTGTTTAACCCATCCAAAGTGCACACACACAGCAGTGAACACACACACACACACTGTGAACACACACCCGGAGCAGTGGGCAGCCATTTATGCTGCGGCACCCGGGGAGCAGTTGGGGGGTTCGTTGCCTTGCTCAAGGGCACCTCAGTCATGGTCGGCCCGAGACTTGAACCCACAACCTTAGGGTTAGGAGTCAAATTCTCTAACCATTAGGCCATGACTTCCCCCACTCCCTTTTACCTGGGCTTTCTACATTCAGTGTATTATTAACTTCAGGGTTCAACTTTGCTTGAAAAAATTCCTAATGCACAACTGAAGCTGCCTTTTACTTTTTCCAGTGAATTGTATTCAGTTATCGACTAATATATTTTTTTTCCTTTTAAAGATTAAGAGAAGGAACCACCCATCATGAAGCAGAGAGTGGTTGCCTCCATGGAGTACATTAAAATTATCTAATGCACAACAAGCTGTGGATTATCCTGCTTATGCCACGGTCACTCGCCAGCATTGACAAGTTAAAGCCGTCATTGATGTTTGACTAAAAGGATAAAAATAACGGTTAATTTTCCTACCAACACTAAATCAAACACAGCATGTTCATGAAGCACATTCATTTACAATGGAAACTTCCAACCAATCAGAATCGAGTATCTAGACAGACCATGGTATCATATATAATAATATATGCCAGCCCTTTTGTTCATGTTTTAGATTTCTACATTATTATTAAAACCTCTTAATATCTTTTTTTTTATTTCATTCTAGGTTTCTTATTCGAAGCTTGGGAATGAAGGGAGAATAGGAAATCAAGAACCATTTGAAACCTGCTCCTCTTCTATGACCTAAATAAAGATTACTAGTATTATTTAGATTACAGTATTTCCCCTCTTGATAGGCACTAGTGCCAGGCATTTTATTTACAACCAGCCTGGACATATGCCTTAAATCTGCTCATCAGTATGAATCACACTTCATCCACAGATTTCGAATAAAATGCCACGGCTACGTAATTTACTCTGTGTACACAATTTACACTTTTAGATCCACACTCAACTATCTTTAATCTTCTTTATTACCAACGTGAAAGCTTTTAGGTCTGCGGATTAGCCATTTCAGACACATCCACAGTTTTAGTTCAAGGTAATCAGTGCTATAGCTGCACATCTTTACCTGGTGCCTTTAGATCTCATCCCATTTGTACTCTCACTACTAGCATTTTGTTTGAGTGGTGCTTTAATACGTTTCTTTCATTCTATATGTTTTAGAAGAGTGTCAGGTTAAACCAAGTCTGCTTATTTATATGCTAACTAGCATTTATATTTTCTCCCATTAAGCTTATAAGACAATAAACATGACAATTGCTATAAAAGTTTTAACACTATAGAAGATGCGGGTATATACATAAAAAATATAGGTTACTGTAGCTCTAACTGCTCCGCTCCACCTAAATAGATTGGGGTCATTCAGGTGATTCCTACTGATTCAGCTGAACCGAATTTGACACCACATGTCTCAGCTACTGGATTTGCAATGATGCTGGTCAGCTTGCCCAGAAATCAATTGTACAATTGTGCCCTTGGGAATGAATGAGGTTTATTCATTTTCATTTAATTCATTACAATAGACATTGCTAGGTGTGGTAGAAATATCGGGTTCATCAATCACAGTCTCCCTTTCGCTGATTATCTTCTTCCTTGTGCCAGTGGATCTGTTTGTAAAGCCATAATGAGCATAGCATGGTGTTCTGGTGAAAGGTGTTCCTGCTTCTATAGCAGAATAATTGATCTGATGGGGAAGGACGACTGATTAACATGGGCCGCTTGTATTTCCACCTCTCATCAATCATCCATTTCTGGTTAAATTCTCAATTAGTTTTATTGAGGGGGGATTAAAAAAAAGGATAAAAGTATTGTGCACTTTTAAAAATGATTCTAGAAATGTGATTATTAAATTCAGGGAGATGCCGTTATAAGGTTTCCATGCGGCCCACATAGCAACTGTGCCACTGTGCACCGCTCTGAACAACCAAACAGCACAAACAGGAAGCTGAAGGTACTTTACTGCCATCAGTCAGGCATGGAAAATGAGTCTAGAAGAAATCTGACACTCAGGATTGTGCCTCCACCACAACTGGCAACCAGTGGACCAATTCAATAAAAGAACAACAATAAAGCATAAGAAAGACACAAAAGATGTAATGGAAGAAAAAATCCTAGGAAAGGAAGAAAGATAAAGCTTTCTCTGGGAAAAAACGACAGTAATAATGTGCTTAGCCTGCTCTCAAGCAGAAATGGAAAAAGGATGAATAACATTCCTCATAACTAATGTCATGTGTCTTCCTTTCTACCAACATGTAGGAAACACATTAGGTTGGCAGATTGGGGGAAAAAACCCGGAAAGCCCATTTCTTAATTGAATTTAATAAGAAATTTGTTGGAAATTGGAAAAGACTGAAAAGACTATTTACTAATGGCATATTAAAAAGGTAGTTTATTGTAGTCTTGTGGAGTCATTTACTCATTTGTGTGCTGGTGTTTGTTAGCTGTGTGCTGAAGGATTATCAGGTGTTAATGTATTGAGGGTTTAATTTAATCTACTTCTACATTTCTGCTCAGGTTAAGAGAAAACTTCAGAATGACAACTAACGTTAGCGTTCTCGCCCTGATGGAGGAATTGACGAGGAATGGTTTGTTGTGACATTACTTCACATTTGTGCTTGTACGGTAATTTTACTGGATGCGCAACTGATTAATGATGGGATGACAAACCCATTGCAAAAGAAAATGAATGCAGGAGCTGTCTGATGCAGAGGTTCCTCGCATCAATAATGCATTCGCAGGGTAAATAACAAATAACACGTCAGTTGGAGAATAGCAGTAAGGCTGTGCAAAGGTGTTGAAAGGAAGACTGTGGGCTCAGGATTGCAAGAGAGCTGACGCTGGGCCTTGAGCAAGAGCCATTAGCCTCCGGTAATTGGATTGGCTTTTGCTTCACTTATAGGCCACTAATAGAAAAACCCACATAAATTACTAACTGAAATACAAAGTGACCTAAAATGTTTTTCTTGTCTCATTCTACATGTACTGTAGGCATGTTTAGGGAGATAATCCATACTTGGCTGATGTAATATAGTAATATAACCTGGTATGTAGTGGAGTCTCTGTTACCACCTCATTACAGGTTTTATTTCCTATAGCAGCACATAGTCAAGTGTTTTATCCCTTTATACCATCTTTATTCACAGATGTCTTGGTTTTTAACCATTTATAGTAGCATGTAGTACTATATAATATCCACAAGACAAGCTATTTACATTTATCACTTACATAAACAGCTGTTCCCTCAAATAACCATTAGTCAAGTCAAGATGCTTTTATTGTCATTTCAGCCATATATAGCTGGCACAGTAAACAGTAAAAAATGAAACAGGAGCTTGTTGCTACACTAAACAACTAGACAGGAGCATGTAGACAACACTAAACAAAGTATATTACACAGACCTACACAGTGCATATGTGCAAACGTGAGTAGAGTTTATTGTACAATAGAGTACAATAATTGTCAAGGGACAGTATGGCCAGTACACAGTTAAGAGCAAGAGGGCTGTAGATATAAACACAATGCACAGTTAGCAGAAAAATAATGCAGTAGGTTGTTTTTGTATTAATATTTTGTTTTAGAGTCGCAGAAGTCTAAATAAAATGTGAAAATATACAGTATATATATATGTGTGTGTGTGTGTGTGTATATACAGTATATATATGTGTGTGTGTGTGTGTGTGTGTGTGTGTGTGTGTGTGTGTGTGTGTGTGTGTGTGTGTGTGTGTTTGGGGAGGTGTTGTTCCAGTGTAGTCCACTTCCAGCCTTAATTATAAGTACTAATGAACTACTAATGAACATCGCCTAAAGAGAACTTCATCACACCAACGATTACACATATTTATTTATAAATTTTTTACCTCATTTATTGTAGGCTCAAATTATATGGAACTGTTAGCCATACAAATCCCTGATGTGTTGCTATAGAAACAACAGCATACTGTATAATAATGTGTGCACTTATAACATAAAGGTATCATTTGTGCTACAACCAAAGCTACTAAATCATGATAAGAAATGGACGTACAAGTAAAGGGGAAAATGCAAATAAATGCTCAAGTGTCTAACCTGAGCCGTCTATCATTATTCACAGCACTGTTGATATGAAACTTATCACTGTTTTTTCTTTGTTTGTTTCAGTAAGAAAAGAGTAAGAAAACCAATACACCTCACACTGAGAACGTTTAGTAGGCAAACCCTGGCACAGTTTATGTGATCATCTGCCACCTTAATAAATTGAAAATGTACTGTATGGCAAAGATATTCCACTGCACTCATCCCATACTTGTATCTGGCCCTTTGTGTCCTTACTAGCCTTTTATTTAACCTCAGTATCAACTGGCTGGTTTAAAACATATACAGGTAAAAAGTAAATCTGTGAACTAGCATTTTATCAGTATCAGAAATCACATATCAGGGTCACTGCTATACTAAGAAAGGTCCACCTCTCACATAATATCTCATCCAGTGTCCTTTACTATTGCAGCCTGTAATGCTGATTTTTTTTTTTTTTTTTACTTTTTTTTTTTTTTGCTTTGCTTTCAGTGATTACTTTAGTATTACTGCAAAGTTTAAGCAACAAAACATGCTATTTATTCATTTTATTCTTGAAAGCCCTGAGAATATAAGCATGAAAAGCATGGACATAATTAACATTTGATCTTGAGAAACAATCTCCTGCCATTTTAGTTCACACCCTCTTGTTATCCCACTCTAGAATAAATGAGCTGTCATGCCATGACTGCTTTATTTTTCTCATTTCCAACGGTTCATTTTAAAGGCAAAAAAAATTAAAAAATCAGTAAATTCAGAACTCTAACCAGCGGTTAATTGTGGGTTTTTGAACTGTCACTGATAATTGCCGGATTGGATGGACCTGGCTACTGCAGCTCACTTAGCAAAAAAGTTTCAGAGGCATACAAAAATAAAAAATAGGCTGCCAGCTGAGAGAAAGGAGGTTAATGTGTTTTTTTGTGCTTTGATCTTGACGCAAGAAAATACTGTGGAGAAAATTCAATATTCAGTATGAAGTCAAGCACTACAGTCACAGAGCATGTCTCCTTTAAAGTCGTAGTCAATACAACCCCACTGAGACCCACATTAAGACTAAGACTTTGCCATAACTCTGAAACTTAAGCATTGCTTTTAGTGTGTAACATTAAAATTCAGTCCTAGGTGTAGAGATTGAAGATTAAAATCTTATTACGTTATGGGGATATTACGTTATGGGTAGCCTTATGTTTAAGGTGTTGGACTACCAATTGGAAGGTTGTGAGTTCGATTCCCAGGTCCAGCAATCCAATGTCACTGTTGGGCCCATGAGCAAGGCCATTAACCCTCAATTGCTCAGATGTACAAAATGAGATAGAAATATAAGTCACTCTTGATCAGGGCATCTGCCAAATGCCATAAATTTTAAAGCCATTTTTAAGATGGTTTTCTGTTATCCTGCTGGTACTGTACATTGTCTCTGTACTTTAAGGTTTATTGCTTAAAGGCTTATCTTAAAGGATAATTGCTGGTTAGCTTCATATATAGCTTAGGTTACGTGTTTTAGCTGTGTTTTCAATTGACTTGCGACATCATTTTTATAACTTTAACAATAAAATGTTTTTAACCTTTGTCCTGCTTTCAAATGAACTTTATTTGCTCCTGATGGTTTATGGGACAGAGCTCTCTAAAAATAAATAAGTAAATAAAAAACCAGGTAACATTAGCTAGGTGCCTAACATTAGTGCTGAATGGTATCTTAAATATCTAGTGCATACCAAACCATAACATACCATACCAAACCATAACACACCATAACATACCATAACACACCATAACACACCACACCACACCATACCATACCATACCATACCATACCATAACACACCATACCATACCATACCATACCATACCATACTATAACACACCATACCATACCATACCATACCATACCATACCACACCATACCAAACCATAACACATCATAACACACCATAACATACCATACCATACCATACCATACCACACCATACCAAACCATAACACACCATAACATACCATACCAAACCATAACACACCATAACACACCATACCATAACCATACCCAATACATATAACCATAACCTACCATATACCACACCATACCAAACCATAAACACAAACCATAAACATACCATATAACCAAACCATTAACCAAACCATAACATAACATACACACCACACCCATACAATACGCAAGTACCATACCCACAACCATACCATATACGGCACCGCATATCACCATACCATACCATACCATACCATACCATACCATACCATACCATACCATACCATACCATAACATACCATACCACAACACAACACAACATACAATGTCTGTCATAATCCTCATAAAATGATCATAGTTTCATGCATGCTTACTGAACATAACTTACTGAATCTTATCACCCAAAGATTCTACAGAATGTTGTCTGGTGGCATAACTCATGGCCCAGTTAGTGTGAGGTAGGTATTTGGGCATAATTATTGCTTAAAGAGCAGGATTCAAGTCTCCCTTCAGATTCAATTTCAGCTTGAAAGATCAGAGGAAAATCCTATCCTATTCGTGCCTATTCGACTGCTCTCATTTCTGTGGATAATCTCAAAGAGACACACTCTGCATACAAATCCTGTTGACTTCAATGGACTTCCATAGAGTCAGATTTTTAAAGTAGGTAAGTGACTAATGATACTTTTAGCCCCGATTCATCAACTTCTCAGATGCTCCACATATGGGCCACATAACATCGGAGGTAATTTAAGGTAGACTAAGTAAAGATTCTTTTGGATTCAGGAAGTTGGGTCTGAGTTTGTCTTTGCACTTTAATGCAGTGGTTTCCATTAGGGAAAAAATACGACAGCAAGCATTGCTGAACCATCATGGTTCTCGTCTTTAAAATGTATTAAGTCAATAACAATTTTGTTTTCAAGGCAGTTAGATGTAAGTAAATGGGTCTCTTTCATTGAAAGTGTCATGACGGGTTTGTTTATGTCTTGTATCATGTGATTTGTTTATGTCTTGTGTCCTCAAGTGTGTTTGCCCCACCTAATCCTTACCATCGTTGCTACCTCTGCATATCTGCTCCTTAAGTTTCACTGATTACCTCCCTATTGATACCTGTCATCTTGTGTGTATTTGCCTTGTCTATTGTCCTTGTCTATTGTCTCCTGGTGTTGTCTCCTGTACTTTACTACTGGTTTTATGTTGGTAATTTTGTATTTCAGTCATCTGTCGTCGTCGTCCCCCCCCCCCCCCCCCCTAAGGGGCACCTAAGAAATTATTGACTACATTTAATGACAAACCATATGATTTTTCATCATGAGATAATGCATTGTAAATCACACCAATGAAACTATTTGGAAAGGCATGTGGTGGGGAAGTGGAAATTCACTCCATAAGTCTTTGGAGTACCGAACCTGAAGCTAATGAGTTGGCGCAGTTGGGTCTTTGAGCAAGACTCTTAAACTTCAACTGTTTCGTTTGTTTCAACTGCAAAAATGTTTTTCGATCAAAGCATCAGCTAATTGAGGAAAGATTGCAAGTGTGAGATTTTAATTATCACTGCAGCTCATGTTGTATTAGTTATATGTTTGCTTAGCGGAGTGAAGTGCATGTGAATCTGGGATGCTATTAAATGTTATTTGTGAGAAAAGAGCATGTAGACACTGCAGGTGGCATCCGGTGTTTGTATACAGGGGCTCTAGATTCCTGCTGTGTGTGCACCTGTGTTTCCAAATGTTCAACCCACTGCACAAACGAAGGCACTCATTATAGATTTGAGTGAATTGCAGTGGCTGTAGAATCATGGTTAGGAGATAATAAGGTTCACTTTACCAGGCAACTAAAAATGTTAAAAGTTTTCTATGTGCAACTTTTAGTTAACAACAAAAAAAAAACATAACACAGTATCACCATTACTTAAAATAGACAGAAAGTTGTATTTGCTATTTTCACCTATTTTTACAAGTTTAAGATTTTTATCTTTGAGGAAAAAAAATGTGACCTTGTTGCAAATGTATTGTAGGATACAAATTGACATGACCAATTTTGCTCTGATGAATAATAATGCTTAGAAATTCAACCCAAGTAGTATTATTACTGCTAAGTAGTATTATACTACTAGCTAAGTAGTATTATTACCGCACATGTTATTGCCGTACTGTAAACATTTCTTGTTTACATAGTGCAATATTTATTCTAATGTTAGTTTACTTGAGTAAGATACATAATGGTTTCAGATGTATTACATCAGAAAATACTATAAAATATACAGTGGAAAGTATCTCCAGAACCTGGTCTGGGACGTACTGCTCTATTCATGCTTAAATAATCACCCCTGTACACACTCATTCCTAATCAACTCAATAATGTAAAGTTTCTGGCGAGTCAAAATGTCAGAAGTCAGTTGTCCTGAAAATGCTGCCAGCAAGAGTTTTAAGATGAGCCAAGACAGTACATCAGACTCCAGAAATCTCACGTCACTCTGAAAGATTGTTATAAATTAACAACAAATGTAATATTAGTGGCTGAAAGCTGTAGGAACGATGCACCAACATCAGCTGTCATTAAGCAATGAGCAAAATTAAGTTATCAAGTATTGAAAAAAAAATTCCAGAAATGAGATGTAAGCGTTCTGTGTTATGTAACGTAATGTAATGTGAAAAAACACTGCTTCATTTGTAAAACCAAATGAATGAATTCTGTAATTAATTCATTAATAAAACATCAATTCATTGTTGATTTTTAACAGCAGCAACTTTAACCATCATCACGTCTGAGCTCTCCAGTAGCCCTGCCCTGTTTATTTTTCATAGCACGCATGCAGTCAGTCATCACAGTCAAAATGTCCAGAGGGCCTGAAATTTACCAATGTCAGGAAAGGTATGAATGTGTTTAAGAGACAGAGTTTGCACTGACTAGAGAGTGGGCAGAATTCTAATGTTTATCCCATGCAATATTGACATAGAAGAGCAATACTTTTAAAGAGAACTATACAGTTGGGGGCATAGTGGGATGTGGGATCATGTTTTGTCCTAGAGTCATGTCTCTGGGTACTCCAGTTTCCTTCCCCAGTCCAAAAACATGTGTTGTAGTCTTGTGGGATAGTCTTTAGGCTCACTACAACCCTGCGCAGGGTAAAGGGTACTGTACATATCAATGAAATTAATATATGCACAACTGAGGTACCATACTGTTCCTTCATGTTTATAATGATACACTTTGAGGACAGTATGCATGTAACAAGTCATTTCCAGACCGAAATTCCCATGCTTGTTATTCCAGCCTTCAACATAGACACACAATTCAGTTTATACTCAGCTTCCTCCCCGTATCTTCATGTTCCCCACTGGACAGGTACAGCACCGTGATGTTGGTCTCCTTTAGCACTCCGTAATGCTTCAGCTACTGCTGTCATGGTTAATCCTTTTTTTACTCCCTTGCTCATGTTCTTTTAACCTTCCATGCTTTTATCCTTTCCACTTTCCCATAATCTGCTCATACTTTGCTTGTAGCATCACAAACCTCAGGAAAAATGTGCATTTTTTCCCTCTCTACTTTCCTCTACTTCTTCCTCTCTAACTGTCTTTGCTAATCCTTAGCTATTCTATTCCCTCTTTCCCACTACTCTGTACCTCTCAATCTGTTATCAATGTGTGTGTCCCAGCTAGATGCCCTGATTTCACACTATTATATTGCCTGGACTGATTGCACCATTGTATTGCCATCAGTTCTCCTGATTGATAAGGACATATAGGGACAGGAGGGCTGTCGTTGTACAGTGGGAAATCATGTCTCTGTAACTACAGGACCTAAACCCAATTTTCAGCTCCATCAACTTAGTGGATCGAAGTCATTACCATAATTGGGAAATACTTTAGTATGTTATATGATGTGTTACTGGGCCACATGGTAGTGCATTAGGTAGCGTCACATGTCACCACTTTGTGCACTCAGGTCTTTTTCGAAGATTCTTTGTGGAGCTTTGAACATCGAGATGGATTTCCTCTGGGTTCTCCAGTCTCCTCCCATTGTCTAAAAACATGCCGGTAGTTGAACTGGCTTTGTTAAATTATCTCAGGTGTGAGTGAGTGTGTGAAGATTCAGTGTTTGTGCATGGCACCCTTGGCTGGTCACCATGAACATACAGTAGAAGAATGCAGAGTGAATGTACAGTAAGTGATAAGGGCAATTTATATGACTTTTAAGGTGGAGACATTCTTTATACCAGTGGTTCCCAAACTGGGGTACACGTACCCCCCGGGGGTACGCCACGTGACGGAGGGGGTACGCGAACAAAATGCTGAAATGTACTGTTAATGTAATTTACCGCACCTAATATTCAACCAGATATCTATTTCTCAGACTAAATATAAAGACTAGTGTACTCACAGTAAAGTAGCCAGGTAGTGCCATAAAAGATCAAATTCATGACATCCAATCAAATGACTCTATCTGCAGTTAACAAAAATCTGACCTGTGTGTCATGTCAAGTGTGTCAAGTGTCATGCCAAGCATTCTGCCACGCCATCACAAATTTGCACTCCGATTTGCACAACCTACAGATGTGGCCACACCTGATCACCTTCACCTGTTCCCAACTGCACCTTCACCCACAGTCCCTTTAAAAATGCAACCCACAATTACAAACACTGACAAATATACACTCAGTGTGTCTTACCTGTTTAAACCAAGACTTTATTTGTTGGATCTTGATATACTGTAGCTTCTGATTTTCTTTATTTCCTCTTGTTACTCCAAGCTCTTTGCTGATCACATGACCTGTGCCTGCTGTTTATAACCTTGAGTTTTTCCAATCGATTTGAATTCTCTTTATCTTTGTGTTAATAAAACTGCTTCACCTGCAGCTGCATCTGTTTAAACCCCTTTCTCATGACCAATACATTTGAGACACTCTCCATGACAGGAATCCAATGCGAGACTACACTGAGACAAGCTACAAGAAGACATCTATCGAGATATACAGTACAGATCATATTTAGATTGATGAAAGAACAAGAACTACACACATACTGTATGAGAAATTTAAGACTGGGCTGGTGTCCTAGCAGAGAGCGTAATAAAGAGGACATTTAATGACCTCTTCTGCAGTCTCTCATCCACCCGTCTCTCTCATTCTTCATACAGTTCTTTCCTGAATCTTCTTCAAACTCACATCTATCCTACTGGGACATCCTCTCTACACACCACTAGGCAGATTGTCTATAGCTAATGCAAAAATTCTGACCCTGAAAACTCACCTCTGGTGTGTTTTTTTTTGTGTATACAGTATACATATATATATATATATATATATATATATATATATATATATATATATATATATATATATATATATGTGTGAATATTTGTAATGGTTGTGTTTACTTTTCACCATAGGGAAATCTCCGTTTGGCATTGGAGCTAAGCGAAGAGAGTTATGATTAAATAAACTAAATATTTGTTTAGCAATGGTTAATAAAGGACTATCTTTACTTTCCATTGTACTGTTTGTTCAACCTACCTGTCTTTGGGTACATAAAATCTGTTTGTCCCAGGAGTCTGTGTTACTGATTTCTTCTTCCTAGCTTCACTGAGTAACTGAATCTCTAATACTACAGAGTCTGCCATCATGAACAACCAGAATTTTTCCCTTTGGTATCATAGATCTTATCTCCCAAGATCTGGAGGTGTTGTTCAAAAGTTCTACTTTTAAAAAACATTTATTAATATTTATTAATTGATTATAAATAATAGCTTAGATAGCTATAGAATTGTTTGAAGGAATTTCATGAAAGATTGAATATGATTTTTTATTGGATACGCTGGGTTCAGCATTCCACCAATGCACCACACCTTCTAACACAAACATTGTGGACTACAGCAGCCACATATAATGTTCATAGTCATGTTCACAGTCACCTGATGTCTGATCGCACACATAACTTTACAAGCAAACACACTATACAAGCCCACTCACTCAATCAGTTTGTTCTCAATCGATGTGCATCATTACATTTACAACATTTGGCAGCTATCCTCATCCTGAGTGACTTAAGGAAGTGCTTTAAGTTTCTATCAATGAATACATCGATACTGGTTCACTAAGTCATGGACTAACATTACTACCGGCATAAAAATATCTGTTGGGAGATAATATAGCAAAAACTACATTTTTATTCATTTTTATTTATATCTGAGCTAGTTTAAGTATTTCAGGAAGAGGCAGGTGGTAGTTTTGTGGTTAAGGTGTTGGACTACTGATCAGAAGGTTGTGAGTTTGAAGCCTGGGTACACCATTTCTGTCAGCTGCATAAGCAATTAATGAGATAAAATGCAAGCTGCTCTGGATAAGGGTGTCTGCTAAATGCTATAACACATTCATTGGTCTTGTGGGGCTCAGGCCTCAACTGGTAAGGGATGTGGTAGCTTTGTGGTTAAGGTGTTGGTCCACTGAGCAGAATGTTGTGAGTTTAAATCCCCAGTCCACAAAGCTACCCTTAACCCTCAGATAAAAAAGTAAGCCACTCTGGATAAGGGTGTCTGCCATAAATATAAAATAAAGGTAAGGTTGTAGATATTGTTTGAAGACAGCCAGTCAGACATGTAGGGGAAGTTTAATGACACTACCTGGATCCCAGAATCTTGATGCATAACTTAGTTGTACTCTGAGAGGTGGTGGGTATGAGATGGTTAATGAGATAATGAGAATACTACGCATTTATTTGATGTTTGACTCTCAATCTTTGTCTTACACTTTCATGTCCTTGCCCTGACCTTCTGCTTGTTTTGAGATTTGCCCCATGATTTAGATTTGTTTATTCATCCTCTCATCCTCTCCAATTGTCACCTTTTCTGCCATCAGATATACTGTACATGATCTAAAAAAAATGAATAAAAGGAAAGATATTCAGGGTTCAATTTACAGTATTTCAGTTTCACTTCGGGTCAAATTAGCCTTCTAGCTCCAGTGCAAAAGTAAAACAAGCTAATGTAAGACTCCAGACATGCCTGGACTAATCAGCTACATTTGGGGGAAGTAGGATATTGTGTTATTGTTTGTGTAATTGTTAATAATAATGTGCTCTTCTTAACTATTGCTATAATTGTGAGAGATTATTCGATGCTGGTGTACGTGGATATTTTCTGCTCTGTATTGGATTCACATGGTTCTTCAATCAAGTTGCAAAAAAGACCACACACAAACTCACACGCTTGCAGATAACTCTCGACACACAGAGAATCTGCCATTACACTCATTTCCTGGAGAAATGAATTCATAAGGATTCAGACTAGGTTTTTTGACATGTTGAAAGAGTAATAAAGAGAACAAAAGCTTTTGCTATCTAAGCAAAAAAAAAATGGCAGCTCATAGCGGCGGTTCAAAATGTGTTTATTATGATCCTGTCATTGAGGAAGAAAAGATGGATAAACATTTTTAAGAGCTCTGAAGAAATGCGAAATGTAACCGGTAATAAACAAAGCCGCATCATTCATCACATTCAGACGTCCACTGACAAACACACCGATCCATTTCCTGTTCATGCTGTCTATGTAATGTCTTCTATAGTAGACATAAGGTCCTTCTTAAACCCTATCCAATGTAATGTCCTCTTTAAACCCAATGGGGCATTAACGTAATTCAGCACTCACTAGAGTTTAGATACTTTTTGTATACGACCTATTGCAATGCATTGTGGGATTTCATTAGTGCACCGGATGCCTACTGTTCCTACTTTGAGACATTTTACCAGATTGTAAACAGGAACATTTTAGATTTTCAGAAATAGAATTCATTTCAAAGTGAAAAGTCCACCCTGAAACACGTTACATACAGCTATACTGTAATATTTTTGATGTGTTTAGAGATTATTGGTTGATGCTGTAATTTTCCCTGCATCATTGGATGATGTCACTAAACTGTTACAGCGGTTAGCAACTGAAAACGAAATGACAAGAACTTGCTTACAAATTTTAAAACTGTACAATGTCATACTGCTGAGAAACACAGCTGTACTGTTTGACAGAATTGCAGCTAGGTGAAGAAGCAGAGTCTCCGCTAGTTAGCATGATGGTGTTGATTAGCTGATGCTTAACAGCTCTCTTTAGTTAAAGATGATGTGCGATGAGATGATGCTGAATCCCACAGGCACCATTAAAAGGAGGTAGATGAATGGCAGGAATGTAAGTAAACAACTCAATGTACTGTAGGTAGACAACTCAGAAGTTTATTACACTGTAAACCCTGAGTTCTACTAAACATTAGGATATTATATAGCAATATGCTGATTCATATGCAAGAGAAGAGTTGGTGTGTTGTCCTTCAGATGCTCTTTTTGGGGTTGCAACTGTGGATCATCCGATGCGGGTATATCGGTTGGGCACAGGTTTTTATGTCGGATGCCTTCCCTAATGCACTGAGAGTTAACTTGACTCAATGACTCAATGGTTGACTTGATTCTGTGCCTGGGATTCAAACCCAGGCACTGCACTGAGAGCTCAGGATCCTGCCACTGGACAATCGTGGATACCAGAGAGCCGAAGTAGTTTAACTTCTGTTAATTATATTACGTCATGAATTACTATTTATCTTTAAAACTATCAAAGCTTGTATGTATTTAATACAGATTACAATTTGAGTCATCTTTATATTCAGAACATGAGTTAAAGTGATAAAGGTCCTGTTTCTAATAAGCAGTTTAAGCCAAAGCTCTATAAAACTAGCACAGGGAAGGAAAGTGAAATGCCATGACTCATGTCATGAAACCCTTTTTGTCTGTGTATTTCTGTTATTTTGGAAGTATTGATGAATATTTTTACAGGCCCACACTACTGAAGACTTCACTCCAGCAGCTCGTGCTGCTCAGAAGTAATTGTACCCCTGACCTTTACATGCATAAGTGATTTGAAAAGATCTTTTTCATTTAAAATAAATGATTGTTTTGTTTTTGTTTTGTTGTTTGAGAAGTTAACAAAAAAATCATGATCTATTTATATATTTTATGTTTTTTTACACAGTTATTAATTGTTAATATTTCACATTTTCTTGATTACATTATATCAATATCACAGACTACCACAGACTTTGCCACTGTCATTTTAAATGTAATGATTTCTCCCTGAAATGTGCTCATTGTAGTAGCTGTATTTATTGTGGTAGCTTGTGGTAGATTGTCACAACCAGAGGAGGAAGGAGGCGGACCCGTACACAGGATAGCTTCAAATGAGTGGGGTTTAAAAATGATAAAGACAAATACAGTAAAATACAATGACGAGGACTAAACAATGCCTAGACATGACGAAGGGTAAACGTAACTAATGAATCCGCGCTGCCATCGGCAACGCGGCTCACATTTATACACCGGACAATAATGACACAATGAGGAGCAGGTGTAGTGACAGGGAGGAGCAGACGAAGGCAGGGCAGACACGTGACGAGGAACGACAACAAACACATCTGGCCAAAGTCCGTGCTGAACCCTGATATAGATAATTAAGAAGAAGAATATAATGGGGGCATAGAAGCCTTTATTATCGCCACATATACATTACAGCGGAATTCTTGATATCTGTCCTCCATTTTTCAAAAACTGGACTAAGATACATTTACATTTACAGCATTTAGCAGACACACTTATCCAGAGTGACTTACATTTTTATTTCAATTTATACAGCTGAGCGATTGAGGGTTAAGGGCCTTGTTCAGGGGCCCAGCAGTGGCATCTTGCTGGACCCGGGATACGAACCCATGACCTTTCGATCAGTAGTCCAACACTTATCTAGCAACAAGATAGATTTAGATTTTTAATTCTTACCTATCCAAAGGTAAATCCCAATAAAACAGATGTTTAATTTGCTGAAGATAGGCCAAAATCACTAGGGCATATTGCTAGTGTAGGTTAATTAAGCAATATCGTACTTCTAACTGTGTGTTTATATAAACATTTAGCACAACTGTGATTCAGCCATAGTTAATCACAGCCATGCTAATATTCAGCATATACACACACCTGTGAGTAATATATTGCTTTTATACAACAGTTCTAAACAAAATTAAGAGCCTAATTAATCGATTAACTGAATTTTCTGACACAATTGATGTGTACACACTGATCTCTACATTTCAATGGAACTGGCTTTACAATTTATATCCACTGATTATGTCACTAACTTGTCAGTCTAACAAACTATTACTAGAATTAAAAGTGTATGTCGTGAATCCGTCGTAAAATAGATAAGAAAACATCCCAGTGTGGTTCCACTAAATAGCGTTAGAACTTCATACTTACAGTGGTAAGTGGTAATACAGAGGTATTGGAGAGAGCTAATATTGGACTTACCCAGGTATTCTCTTGTGTTTCAGTGGGATTTCTGATACTTTTCAGACATTGTCATATATTATTTTGTATTTACAAATAATATACAGCTCAAACCCACTGATTCACATTCATCCATCATTTGCATAATTCCCAGGTTGGATTTGCAAAGAGAAAAATAATATTCAGAAAGCTCTCCTGTGCAAAATGGTTCCTTTTATTCACAGATTATCCTCCTGCTCTTCCGTCCCTGTTGTTTGTATTTTTTGTATTCCTTTGTCATTTTTTTGTATTATGTGTTAGCACCTGCCAGTGCACTGTTTCAGGGCACACGGGAGGTCTGCACGAGGTTGACACTACTGACAACCAGGCAGCACGGAAACTTCTGCCAGGGGTGTCTCAGTGGGTCCTGGATACTGTAGAAAAAGGGTACAGGATACAGTTTTCCTCCCATCATCTGCGCTTCCAGGGTGTGTTGCCCACGATCATTGGCAGGCACCAAGTGGTGTTCCTCCAAGAGGAACTTCTCTCACTTCTGAGGAAAGGGGCCATAGAGCATGTTCCCCTCCCAGAGCGGGACTTTTGTTGTTCCCAAGAACGACGGGGGGCTGCGTCCGATTTTGGACCTGCGGGTTCTGAACTGTACTCTGAAGACTTACAAGTTCAAGATACTCACACTCAAGGTCACGATCAAATCCAAAGACTGGTTTGTGACCTCAAACCTCAAAGACGCTTATTTTCACATAAGCATTCTGCCAGAACACAGGAACTTCCTAGGTTCGCTTTCTGGGGCAAAGTGTACCAGTATTGTGTCCATCCTTTTGGCCTAGCCCTTACACCATGCACATTTAAAAAGTGTATGGATGCTGCCCTGGCACTGTCTCCAGGGCCTCTGTGTACTGAATTACCTGGACGACTGGCTCATTCTGGCCCAGTCAAAGGCTATGGCGGCCGGTCATCGAGATGCTGTGCTTGCCCACATGAGGTCTTTAGGCCTCAGGTTGAACCCAGGAAAGTGTGTGCTTTCTCCTTCTCAGAGAACCACTTTTCTGGGTGTAGTTCGGGACCACAATGCGGGCACATCTGTCTCCTACTCGGGTGACTTCCGTCTTGTCAGCAGTGAAAGCTGTTCGGCTAGGCCGAGGCAGCAGCCAACTTTATCCCTTTGGGTCTGCTTCATATGAGGCTATTCCGGCTCTGGCTCTGGTTCAGGGGTGAGGACTTTTATCCTCGCAGACATCCCCTCAGGGTTATGACGGTTACACAGAGTGGGCTTCGTACCCTTCTTATGTGGAAAAGACCCCGGTTCTTGGACTTGGGTCCCATTCTAGGGGCGTGTCACCATCACAGGACTCTTTTGACGGACACCTCACTTTCGGGCTGTGGAGCGGCCTTGGATGGCTGCCCTGCCCAGGGTCTATGGGAGGGCCCCTATCTCTTGTGGCACATAAATTGCCTAGAGATGAGGGCTGTGTTTATAGCATTGAAACAATTTCTCTCACACCTCAGGGGCTGCCATGTCTTAGTATGGACAGACAGCACTGCGGTGGTGTCCTATTTCAATCAACAAGGTGGTCTGCATTCACGCCCCCTGTTAAGGTTGGTGAAGCAGATTCTGCTCTGGGCAGAGACCAGGTTTCTTTCGCTGAGAGTGGTTTTCATTCCAGGGCATTTAAATCGAGAGGCAGACTTCATGTCAGGGCAGGTGGCAGATTTTCGGCTGGGCAGAAGTGAATCTGTTCATCTTCAAGGAGTCGACCCACTGTCCGCCGTGGTTCTCCCTCTGTCATCTGGTCCCGTTGGGCATGGATGCCTTGGTATGGACGTGGCTGAGGCTCTGTCTGTACACCTTTTGGAATCTTGGAATCCAACGGGGATCAGTTCCTAGAGGCAGGCCTCTCATCTGAGGTAACAGAGACTCTGCTGAATGCTAGGGCTCCCTCCACTAGGAAGTTGTATGCTCTGAAGGGGAGACTTTTTCGCCTCTGGTGTGGTGAACACTGTCAGGATCCACTTCACTGCCCGGTCTGTACAGTACTGCCCCATCTACTTTAAAGGTGTACGTGGCCACCATCACTGCAAACCATGAGCCTGTCCTTGTGGAATGAATGAATTTTACAGCACCATAGCACCATGTACCTTATATTCATGAAAACTGGACTACATCAGACTTAAGCAGACCACATGGCGTCTTCAAGACTCCTGCATCTTTATTTTCACTGAGTTATGGATGCTGACATTCAGCTAGATGGGCTCACGTCGTTTAGTGCCAACAACTGTACTGCTCATCCTTAGGAGAGTTTGTGACTGTTTGATGCAGCGATTTTATTTACCATGAAAATTCAACACTTCTTTCATTGTCGGAGTGTACATTCCCCCAGTGTTAATGATAAGAAGCCACTACGTGAACATTATAGGGGTTTTAGCGATCTGCAGGTTTCTCACCCTGAGATTTCAATCATGCACATCTCAAATCAGTGCTCTCTAAATTCCATCAGCATGTAGACTGTGCAATGAGGCAGGTGAACATTCTGGATCCTTTTTGTTGGGTATTTGTCCTGTGGTGTTTTGCTTTGTCTTTTGTCTCACCCTGTTTGCACACTATG
This sequence comes from Tachysurus fulvidraco, assembly GCF_022655615.1. Taxonomy (NCBI): domain Eukaryota; kingdom Metazoa; phylum Chordata; class Actinopteri; order Siluriformes; family Bagridae; genus Tachysurus; species Tachysurus fulvidraco. The sequence goes on from NC_062526.1 coordinate 28,552,785, forward strand.
CATTTTATGTGGATAGGACAACTTCAAGTCCTTAGCTCTGTGGTGTTTTATTTAGCTTTGTCGTATGTAGCACTATATTCCTGGAGAAACTATAGTTCTTTGTTTCATTTAAATGTGTACTGTGTAAGCCATTTATGGTTGAAATGACAATAATAGCTTCTTGACTTGAATTGATTTAACTGCTATACATGTAATAAAATGAATTTGATTATGGGCTTATAGTTTAATACTTATGATTCATATTTGCTGGTGCATGATATTGTGTGTATATTTGCACACCCCTGTCCATGTGTATACAGGATCCCCTACTGGTAGAAGAATGTAATAGCAGGTAAACTAAGGAGCTTCTGTCCCACCCACTGTCAATTATGCCAGCACAGCAGAGAGTAATTACTAATTTTGGTGATCATATGAAGGTGCAGACTGGTAACACAGATTAAATGTGATATAAGTCGTGTAAAATGGTAATGATTTGAGATGATATATTAAGATTTGGCGTGTACAGTTTGTGTAGTGAGGGATCACTGAAAAGAGAAAATGAAAAATGCATCATCGGATTTGTTCGATTAGTGTGAGTTTATTTGATATCCGTTTAAGAGGTTTCAGACACACATTTCATGGAGTAATTGGCGATGATTTTGGCATTTGTAGACCGACTTGGGATCTGAGTCAGACTGTAGAACATGTTGTGTGTCTGTGTGTTCAGGAGCATTCAAGTAGGAAATGCACAAATATTCCTGTAGCCTTGTTTACCCTTTCTTTTTCTTTTTCCTTTATTTGACCACTTTCTGCACCTCTTCCACTTAATCAGATCAACTGAAACCAAAATGCTAAGCACCAGTAAAACATTGCCAGTGACAATGGCATGTATAAGGCCCAGGCAAATTTGCTAGAAATGTCTATATGGAAGCTAAGGTGCAGTGTGTAGACCAGGTGTAGTGTATCAGAGAATCAAAAACCTCCTTCAACAATTCAATAAAAGATTTACATTCCCTTTTATGTACCGCCGTGACGTCCACGGCACACGACCACTAGGGGATGAGGCTGCATTGTTGTAGCTTTTAAGCATTAAATCCTCTAAATACACAGTTAAATTTTATATTGTTTGAAAGCTTAGACTCTCACGATTTTATTAAGCCCACACACAAAGCATAAAATGATTTATAGCCATCATACAAATTCAATCCAAGTTGATAGTGAACTGAACTAGGCGGCGCTAGACCAGTTGTTCACTTACCTTTAGACGCTTCCCTTTCTTCACTGGGGTAATATTTTCCCAAACAAATGCTTGTAAAAAATCCCCAAGAGTCCAAGGAACAGGAATATGTAAGCCTTTTAATCCAAAACGCTTTGCTCGCCTCACAAATATTAAGTTTCTGACCGCAAACTGTAAACAGCAGCTCACTTCCATCCTTTGTTTCGGCTCTCACTTCTCCCATGAGGCTTCTAAAACTACACTGTTGCATCAGTTTTGTAGTACAGGGCCTACCGAATCAAACAAGCCCTCACATGAGCCAACCAGCACCGGTAGTGCAGAGATGGACGGCTGAGAAGCCAATGATCCGGGACCTTTACAGCTCTTTAGCCAATAAGGAGACGATTCCAACGGTATGCAACATGACATGTCTATGATGTGTGCGCTGCACAGTAGACGGTGCGCAATGGATTTATTGCGCAATTCTCGACTTTTTCACACTCTCTCACGCCTCAGGGTGTCAGGTTGCAGGCCTTTTTCTCAGCAGGCTTCTAGGCAGAGGGGTTCTCTTAGTTTTAGCCCTTTTAAACTGACCATGCAGGCTTTTAATTCAAAGTTATACAGTAAACAAATAAACAAGAAAAACATGAAAGGACGGACATGTCCGTAGAAAAATATTCAAAAATCCATTTTTGAGTCTTTTGACTTTAATTTTTTTTTGGTGAAAGCCAAGACATGTGGCTATGACCCTCAGTTGTTGTTTATCTTCTAACATGTTTTACAGCAATAAGATTAATCAGCTTATCAGTAAACAACTCAGACGGAAATCAAATCCCTCCATTCTAGCCTCAGTAAGTCAAGTCAAGTCAAGTCACCTTTATTGTCACATCACCACGGCACATGTGAAATTCTTGGGAGCGAGCTCCAGACATTGCAGAACCATTTACATACAGTAGTAACATAACATAAACATAAATAGAACAGTTTACAGACAGGTTAGAAAAAAATGTGAAAAATGCTCAGTATCATTGAAATGTGCAAATGTGGAAAATGTGGAAAGGGTTCAATGTGTTCATACATAGTCAGTACACAGTGTACTGCTAGACATATATATAACCATACATATATGTATGTATATATATATATATATATATATATATATATATATATATATATATATATATATATATATATATAAAGTATTATATACATGTAATATTATGTAACATGTTGAGGTGCAATGGACTGTACAGATACAGAAATGTCCTGTGGTACCGATAGCTTATTGTCAGATAGATTGTTATTTTAGATTAGATGCAGTGTGTGTGTATAGTCCCATGTGTGTTGATGCAGTACGAATACCGTGTGTGTGTGTGCATGTGTGTATAGTCCGGTGTTGAACTGTTGAATATGCTGTGTGCTGTGTTATTTATGGCTGTTAATTAGCCTGATGGCCTGAGGGAAAAAGCTATCCCTCAGTCGACTAGTGCGGGATCGGATGCTGCGGAGACGTCTTCATGAGGGGAGCAGAGAGAGCAGTCTGTGGGATGGGTGGCTGGAGTCATTAATGATCCTCCAAGTTTTCCTTATGCACCGCCTGTTGTAGATGTCCTGGAGGGAGGGAAGCTCACCTCCAATAATGTGGCTGGCAGTTCGCACGACCCTTTCCAGAGGCTTACGGTTGCCAACGTTGCTGTTTCCAAACCAAGCGGTGATGCAGCCCGTCAGGATGCTCTCTATAGTGCAGGTGTAGAATGTTCCGAGGATGCTGGGGCTCATTCCAAACTTCTTCAGCCGTCTCAGGAAGAAGAGGCGTTGATGTGCCTTCTTCAGCACTGTGTCGGTGTGTGTGGACCAGGTGAGATCCTCACTGATGTTGACACCCAGAAACTTAAAGCTGCTCACACGCTCCACAGGTGTCTTGTCGATGGTGATGGGTTTGTGTTCTCTGCTCTGTCTCCTGAAATCAACCACCAGCTCCTTGGTCTTGTCAATGTTTAGTGAGAGGTGATTCTTTCAACACCATTTGGTCAGGGTGCTCACCTCTTCTCTGTAGGCCGTCTCATCGTTGTCGGTGATCAGGCCTATCACCGTCGTATCATCAGCAAATTTGACGATGACGTTGGAGCTGTGTGTAGCTGTACAGTCGTGTGTATACAGGGAATACAGGAGTGGGCTGAGGACACAGCCCTGAGGAGCACCGGTGTTGAGGATCAGAGGGGATGAAGTATTGCTGCCCATTCTCACAACCTGACTTCTGCCTGTCAGGAAGTCCAGAATCCAGTTGCACAGAGATCTGTTTAGTCCCAGAGTCTGAAGCTTCGCTACAAGTGTGGCAGGCACTATTGTGTTAAATGCTGAGCTGTAGTCCACAAACAGCATTCTCAGATAGGTGTTCTTATTGTCCAGGTGGGAGAGAGCGGTGTGTAGGGTGAAAGCAATAGCATCATCTGTGGAACAGTTGATGCGAACAGTATGCGAACTGTAGCGGATCAAGTGAGGCAGGCAGCACAGAGCAGATGTAATCTCTGATGAGTCTCTCGAAGCACTTGCTGAAGATGGGTGTCAGAGCAACTGGTCTCCAGTCATTTAGGCATGTGATTTTATTTTTCTTTGGTATGGGTACTATGAATAATATTTTTTGAAACATGATGGAACGACAGACAGACACAGGGAGAGGTTGAAAATGTCTGTGAACACACCGGCCAGTTGGGATGCGCATGCGCGGAGCACACGGCCTGGGATGCCGTCAGGACCCGCAGCCTTGCAGATGTTTACTCGTCGGAAGGATCGGGTTACATCCGCGACAGAGACGGAGAGCGCACTCACATCTTCTGCAGCAGCCGCTGGAGCGCTCTCTGTGTGGGCGGGGTTGTGAGCCTCGAAACGAGCATAAAAGTTATTTAGCTCATCCGGTAGAGAGGCGGCAATGTTCACAGTTGCTGGTTTTCTCCCTTAAAAGTCCGTGATGTTGTTGATGCCCTGCCACAAGCTTCTTGCGTTGTTGGTGTTGAAATGTTCTTCAATTTTGTTTTTGTATTGTCTTTTTGCGGCTTTGATGGTTTTCCTGAGATCGTAGCTGGCTTGTTTGCGATCATCAGGATTCCCGGATTTAAAAGCATACGTCCACGCTGACAAGGCCACTCGAACATCGCTATTAATCCACGGTTTTTGGTTGGGGTAGACGCGGATTGTTTTTGTCGGCACAACATCTTTTACACACTTCCTGATGAAACACGTGACAGAATTCTGAGTACGCCTCTATGTCGTCATCAGACGCTGCCCGGAACATGTCCCAGTCCACGTGATCAAAACAGTCCTGTAGTATAGCATCTGATTGGTCCGACCAGCATTGGATTGTCCTGAGGGCGGGTGCTTCCCGTTTCAGTTTCTGCCTATAAGCAGGCAGGAGCAGAATGGACGAGTGGTCCGATTTGCCGAGAGGTGTGCGGGGGAGGGATTTGTAAGCATCCCGGAAGGGAGAGTAGCAGTGGTCCAGTATACGGTCACCACGCGTGTTGATAGTGATGTGTTGGAGGTATTTTGGTGCTATTGTTCTGAAGTTGGCTTTGTTAAAGTCCCCTGTTACAATAAACGCTGCATCTGGGTGCGCGGTTTCCTGCTCACTTATATTCCTATACAGTTCCTTGAGTGCCTGGTCTGTGTTAGCTTGAGGAGGAATATAAACAGCTGTGATAATGACCGCTGTAAATTCCCTCGGTAGCCAGAATGGTCGACACAGAAGCGTAAGAAATTCCAGATCAGGGGAGCAGAAGGATTTAATAGAGTGTAGGTTCCTTTCATCACACCACGAGTTGTTGATAAAAAAACAAACACCTCCGCCTCTGCTTTTCCCTGTGAGCTCTTTCGTCCTGTCCGAGCGGTGCACAGAGAACCCCGTGAACTCGATGGCTGAGTCTGGAACCTCCGCAGACATCCAGCTTTCTGTGAGGCAAATAATGCAGCAGTCCCTCGTTTCTCGTTGGTAGGAGATACGTGCCCGTAGTTCACAGAGTTTGTTGTCTAGTTACTGAACATTAGCCAGCAAAATGGTTGGGAGAGGAGGTCGGAGGGGACGACATCTGAGTCTAACAAGGACGCCGGCTCTCTTCCCTCTTTTCCGGCGGCGTTTCCTCGGTCACGTTCGTGCGGCCCAGACAAAGGGCTCCGATGCGGTGTTGGTAAACAAATCGCCATCGTTCAAGAACTCAAAGTCCGGTTTGCGTTTCGCGACATAGGAACCTATATTTAGAAGCGTGTGTCTGTCGTAGGCAGTTATGCAATCAACTTCCAACACACAGGACAGCAGAATAACTAGTAAGATAAATGAAAAACTGCAAGTAAGTACAGTAAGGCCTCTGACACTTGTATCTGAAACTAGAGACTCTCTTCTTTTCAATGAGACCATGCTCACCATGTGTGTCAAAGTATGTGTACCACTTTTTAGGTGGGTAGGTCATGTAGGCGAAAATCATGAAAATAGGGGGCGAGGTCCATAACAGGCTAATTAACAGGAAGCTCCATAAATCCAGTCAAGAACATGTGAGATGGAGATATTTAGTTTAGGCCTTTTATTCCCACAAGCCATGAAATCATATCTATAATACTGTCATTCAAAAAAGGGAGGCGTGCCTAATTTCTATAAGCTATAAATTCACCAGAGCTTCTGAGCCACAAGACATTTGATTATGACTTTTTGCATTTTCTGTTTTACTTTAAACTCTGTAGACATTAGAGAAATGCTGTATTGATGAACCGGACAGAGTTTAATCAGTCTGATGGCTGTGATCATTTCTCCTGTCCAGAGAGATCTGTATCTCCTGCAGTTTATATCTTACTGTACGTGTGTTCAGCTGCTGTGGTTCTGCTAACAGTGTGTGGAAATCTGCTTGTCATCATCTCTGTTCTTCACTTCAAGCAGCTTCACACACCAACAAACATGCTGCTGCTCTCTCTGGCTGTGTCAGATTTCCTTGTTGGTGCTTTAGTGATGCCAGCAATGTTAATCTGGACAATCGAGTCATGCTGGATTTTTGGGAGAGATTTCTGCATTTGTTTTTGGATGATTTTTAGTTTTCTCATAATTTCATCAATCTATAATATCACTCTGATTGCTGTGGATCGATATTTGGCTCTCTCAAACCCCTTTCTCTACATGAACAGAGTCTCTGTGAGGATCACTGCTGTTGTAATTATTTTTGACTGGTGTGTGATGCTGATCTATATCTTAGCTTTCATGTATTTCAATGGAAACTTCACAATTTCTGTAATGTGTCCTGGAGAGTGTTATTGCTTTCTGAATGAGAATTGGGCTGTATTTGATCTCATATATTCATTTATATTCCCACTTTCTGTCATAATCATATTGTATACTCGAGTTTTTATGATTGCTAAGAAACATGCCACTGCTATCAGAGAGCTTAATAATCACACACGGCCTAAAACACAGAAAATCACCTCACACTCCATGAAATCTGAGAGAAAAGCAGCTAAAGTCCTCTGTATTTTAGTGTCTGTGTTTCTGGTGTGTTTACTTCCATATTATATTTACAGTTTATTAGGGTATGCTATTGGAATTCAGACAGAAATATTTCAGAAAATTCTAATCATACATTGTCTTAATTCCACCATTAATCCAGTTATTTATGCTCTGTTTTATCCGTGGTTCAGGAGGTGTGTTAAAATAACTGTAACTCTACAAATTTTCCAGACAGATTCTGCATTAAACAATGTTCTTTCATGAAAATTCTTTGTAACACCACCTAATAATGTCTTTAAAGTAAATATTGTTTATGTTAATTATATATCATTTAAACATTTAATCAAATTTCAACCCCAATATAATTTTTGTCTGATGTATTTTTGCCAACACTACTGTTTAAGCACCTAGTAGAACCATGAAGAGAAGTCTTTAAATGGTGTTGTTAAGTCTGTTAATGCTCTTTATAGTGATGCTGCTGCAACAAATATTTAACATGTTTTGTGACATCTTTATGTTTCTAATTCACAGGTTAATATGTAAAATGTAAGAATTAATTTTGCATAGAAAACATAGAAATCACGTTTAAGTCTTTCACTAGTTAGTACTAGGCCTTTTGTTTCAACATGGCATGACATCATATTTACACATTTACTGTCAGTCAGACTCAGGGGGTGTGAGTCATTTATAAAGACTAAAACCACCAATACTATTTGAGGCATTTGAATGTGATTGTGGTTGCCCTTATCCTGAGCAACCCACAGCTAAGCAACTGAGGGTAAGGGTCATGCTTAGGGGCTCAGGAGTGGCAGCCTGGTGGCCCAGGATTTAAACTCATGACCTTCAGATGAGTAGTTCAACACCTTACACACTGAGCTACCACATCACCCATTGTTTCAATGATCCAATAGATCAGGACATCTTTAAACTGCATATGTGACATAAAATTAATCATGAAAAAAAATCTTTGCATCATCAAAAGTTTGGCCTAAATTTAATCCTAAATATGACTAACGTGAATGTGATATTAAAATAAAAAGATTAAGTGTGAATTAGGAAATAAAAAAATTTGACAGTGTTTGGACATTTGAATATTTTCAGGAATATGAATATTTACGAGTGATTGTTTACCAGCCAGTTTGTTAGAGCATGACTTTAAACTATATTCTCATCTTCAGCTTCAAACAGTGAACCTGTAAGACTAGTCACTGACTTTAGTAAAGAAACATGATAATTAATACAGAGACGAATCAGACGTTAAAAGTGAAGTTCAGATATTAATGTTAATTAATGGCAAGCTAATAAATTTAGTATTAATACATTAGGAAATAAACTGCACAACTTCAGTAAGTATGAGTCGAGAACCCAGATAAAATCACTAACTTGTAACTTCTGAAATGTGGTTATCCAAAAGGTTTGTAATTATGAAATTTTTTAGTCCACTGTACTTCCTCTGGCAGTTATTGGGAGTGAACAGGATATAATGATGATAGTATAGGAGAGAGAAAGCTCCCTTGTGGTGCATCAGTGTGGACTGATACTGGCTCTAACAAAATAGTCCATGAGCTACAGTAAGTCTGAGCATGGTTGAATCAGAATATGCTTTATTGGGTGTTAGGTCTTTATTTAGTTATTTATATCTTCATACAAACAAGATTTTCTAAGTGGAATATAAATAGGCTTTACAGGAGTTATAATACTGCATGTGCAAAATATACCAAAAAATTTCAAATCACTTAAACAGAGTTTACTGACTGTCTACATGTCTGAGCGCCCCTTGTTATTAATGTAAACACTCGTGCCACCACCTTTATGTTTTCAGGATTTGACTGTATGGTCCTGTGGTGAATGGAGCATGTCCTAAAGCCAGGTTTCTGTGAAACTAAGACTGGACTTTCAAAAATAACGACACCCATGCCTGAATATTGTTTACTGATTATAGCTCAGCATTCAGCAAAGTGTACCAGCATTATCAAATTTGCTGAAGACATAAAAGTCATTGGACTACATTTACAATCATGGCATTTGTCAGACGTCCTTATCCAGAGTGACATACAACAGGGGTTTTAAGTCTCTATCGATGAATACATTAACACTGATTCACTATGTTACAGACTTAGGATACCAACTAATGACAGGAGAAGTAATAATACTAATACAATTCCTTACAATCCTTCAAAAATGTTTACATCAGGTTCATTATTTTAAATGCTGATTGTTTAATTATAAAACACACAGTTTATTACATCAAATAACCACTCATGCAGAATATTTAATATTCTGTAGGGATTTATGTTTATTAATTGCAGACACAAAATCAGCATTGTTCATCTTCACACAAGAAAAATTATATTTACATATTTGTAATGCAGTATAGTGATTCAGATATTAAGGTGTTTCTTTATGCTCTGTTTTAGCCATGGTTTAAAATAATGTGTAATGGAGTAATATGTATTTGTAATATGTAATAAGACGGACAGCCTTACTGACTGCAGGACAAACACTAAGAGCTGAATATGTTTGTGACCAATGTGGTGGGTTTTTGTAGTGACATTTTTAATAAATATAATTAACTGACATTTATTATATACTTGTATAATATTCACTTTATTGAATGTTGTTGTTTTTAATTTTCTATTCTCCATGAATTACCATTATAGAAACCAGTGTCCCATCAGTACAGTCAAGAACACATGAGATGGAGATATTTAGTTTAGGCCTTTTGTTCCCACAAGCCATGACATCATATCTATCATACTGTCACTCAAAATAGGGAGGTGTGACTAATTTCTATTTACTATAAAATCACCAGTGTCTGAGCCATGAGTCATTTGATTATGACTTTTTTACATTTTCTGTATTACTTTAAATTCTGTAGACATTAGAGAAATGCTGTATTGATGAACCGGACAGAGTTTAATCAGTCTGATGGCTGTGATCATTTCTCCTGTCCAGAGAGATCTGTATCTCCTGCAGTTTATATCTTACTGTATGTGTGTTCAGCTGCTGTGGTTCTGCTAACAGTGTGTGGAAATCTGCTCGTCATCATCTCTGTTCTTCACTTCAAGCAGCTTCACACACCAACAAACATGCTGTTGCTCTCTCTGGCTGTGTCAGATTTCCTTGTTGGTGCTTTAGTGATGCCTTCGATTTTAAGCTGGGTGATCGAGTCATGCTGGATTTTTGGTAGAGATTTTTGCATGTGTATTATGATGACTGCCTCCTTCCTGATGACCTTATCTGTATATCATATTGTTCTGATTGCGGTGGATCGATATTTGGCTCTATCAACCCCATTTCTCTACATGAACAAAGTCTCTATAAGGATCACTCGTGTTGTAATTTTTTTTAATTGGTGTGTAGTGGTGGTCTATAACTTAGTACTTTTTTATATCAATGGAAACTTCATGAGCTCTGTTATGTGCCCCGGAGAGTGTTTTCTCTCTCTGAATATATTTTGGTCTGTACTTGATCTCATATATTCAGTTATATTTCCACTTTCTCTCATAATCATATTGTATGCTCGAGTTTTTGTGATTGCTAAGAAACATGCCTCTGCTATCAGAGAGCTTAATAATCACACACGGCCTAAAACACAGAAAATCACCTCACACTCCATGAAATCTGAGAGAAAAGCAGCTAAAGTCCTCGGTATTTTAGTGTCTGTGTTTCTGGTGTGTTTACTTCCATATTTTATTTGCAGTTTATTAGGTTATGTTATTCAACTACAGTCAGAAACAATTCAGAAAGTTATGATGGTGATTTCTCTTAATTCCACCATTAATCCAGTTATTTATGCTCTGTTTTACTCGTGGTTTAAAAGGTGCATTAAAATAATTATATCTCGGGAAATATTCCAGACAGACTCTGCATTAATCAATGTTTTTTTATAAAAAAAAATGTTTTTCCCCCACTCCTTCTGATATGCCTAAATATATTATAACACTATTGATGACAATTAATCAATTAAATACATTAATTATTACATATTCAAATATAATATATTATGTAAGAGCAATAATTTGTTTTCAATATTTGAGTGTAACCTTTTATTAAATATTTATTATGTTTGCTCAAGCAGCTCCAAATTATTAAAATAATTAAATAGTTAGAAATAGGACTAAGAGACATCATAAGGAGAATATCAAGCATAATAACAATTAGCATATATAAACCAACAAACAACACAAAAGATTAATTTGTAACTTTTTGTGTTTTTAGTAGTGTCAAAATATAAATGTGGATTACTATACTGATATAATATTTAGGATTTGGGTATTTATAACATTTATTTCCCTGGTAATATGTAATCTCTACTGTAGACTCCTTTATGATCTATCAAAGAAGCATTAATAAAATTCTGTAAATCTTTATTTTTACATTGGAAATTAATGCTTTTCACTGCTTTTCACATGAACATTGTTTTAAAGAATGTGACACATTTATAGTTGTTACATGCCAAGGCACTTATTTTAGATGTTGTTTCTGCAATTCTCTTATGGCTGGGGATTGGTGGGGGAGCGTGATAAAGTTGGCCGCTTGCCCAGACCATTTTGCTGCGAGAAGGAGCCACACCGTGTGGACACCGTCTCGGAAGTGCATCCAGAAGAAGTTTGCAACAATAAATGAGCGAGCATGTCAACAAATCTGGGGTGCTTGATGTTGTCTTATGGAACTATTTGCTCTTTGCATTGCTGTGTTGCTAGCTCATATTTTGGTATTGCTGTTTGTGTGAAGTATTGTTCTACTTATGGGGCTGGAAGAGGCAAGAAGGAGTTTGCTAATATATTATATAATACGTAGTACATGTATAGACACATTATGTAAGGGGCAGGTGCCTCCCCCATGTACTTAAGTTTGCAAGGGAAGTGCAGTGTAGCCAGGATGTTGGTTAGGTAAGCGTGTTTGGTTTTCTTGGTGTCTTTTCTTTAGCACCGTCATTGTCTAGCTTTGTCATTGTTTTCCAGGTATACTGAGGGCACATTAAAGGGCAGCATGCTGAGTGAATCACACTCTGTTGATCTTACACTACATTACTTTTTTTAGCTTTTTAAACTTTTTTTTATGGTCAAGTAAGTATAGGAAAATAACTCAATCAGTGTAGTCTAAGTTAAGCCGCAAATATTCCGTTAGTGTTCTGAAAACTGGAAACAGAAGTGCGCTCGTTTTGCCGCTCTAACTCCTAATTGGGATATTCAAAAATTCAAAGCCTACGTCATATTTATAGCCCAGGTCCTAACGAATCAAATAAGCCCTCATTTGAGCCAATCGGTGCTTGTATGGCAGAGATAGACGGCTGAGAAGCCAATGGTGGCATGACCTCATTTTTGGGAACTCGCCTTTGACTGACAATTACTCCTTCCAATAGCAATGAAATGGGCTGGGACCTATACAGCCGTTTAGCCAATAAGCAGACGATTCCAACGGTATATGGCATGCAGTATGTTCTTTGCCTGTGTCTGCGTGAACTGGATGCGCAGAGGAATTCTTGCGTAATCCCTGACCTTTTGTCCCTCTCACAGCTCAGGGTGTCAAGTTACAGGCCTGTTTTCACACCAGAGTGATAGAGAGAGAGTCTAGGCTTATTTATGGCTTGTCAGACTGAGCCTGCAGCACCCAGTCATTTTTTAAATAACCTCTAGATTACCCTTTGAGTATTTATACAGTTATATAAAAATGTGAGGCCTCCCTTCTCAGTGAATCAAACCCAGACAGATGAACCATGTCGAAGGAGTTTGACCACTGTTGAGGCTTCTTGCTACAATGTGAAATATTTATTGCCTACCAACCAGTGGCCTACCAAGATGAACCACCATCCCGCAATTTTTCCAAATCATTTGGGAGGTATTTGAGTACCCAGCAGGGAGGCAGGACATATCACAAGAACAATTTGGTAGGACACCTCTACCCCTAACCTATAGTCCCGTCAGCCCCAGAGCAGCTCTGGAAGAAAACAAGACATCTTTATGAAACAGGACCTCAGGAGGGTGTACAACCTTATTTGTGTATGAAAGAGGGACCAATGGAAAGTGGTGTTTCTGACAACACAAGGACACTATGGATATCTGGTTATACTCTGTAGCCTAACTAACGTGTAAAAGAACATTTAGTTATATACATATCGCCTCATGATACTTAAGGCTTTTTGGGAATCAGCTTTTTCTGATATGTATCTTGGAGAAGAATCTCTGTGCATTTAATCTGTAAATTCATACACATTCCTGCAGTATTGAATACAAAGTATTCAGAGACTTATTAAATAACTGTCATATAGATTGCATCAATGACATTCTAATCTACTCCACAGACATACTGTAGACACTCAATTTAACAATGTTTGAGAAGTTCTAATCGAATTTCTGCAACACCAGCTTTTTGTCAAGGCAGTGAAATGTGAGATCCACTATAGCGTTCCACTTAATTAGTGAGTGGAAGTGGACACCAGAATGTTTCATGTCGTAATCAGTGGTCAGTCTCCTCTAGAATCAAAGAACTGCAGAGGTTTTTTTGGATACACCAAATTCTACAGGGAATTTATCAGAAACTACAGCATCATGGCAGGCCCACTCACATGCCTTGGAGATTACTATGAACAACCAAATCCTGCCTGGCTATATTTTCAGCTTTGGCTGCGCCTCTTGGTCCAGGTCCTGCATCCACTGCGGCGGCGCCGTGGCTTCGATCATGGGGTTCGCAGGTTGAGTTAGCAGAAGCGGTGCAAGAGACGGGTGTTTCCATTTCTCTTGCCCATTCCCCTGACTCCGTTCGCTTGGTTTCGGGAGCTTGCGCTGCTTCACGCATTTTTTTCTAGACCTCCATGCTGAGGTGTCGAGGTCCTGGAGAAATCCATTTTCGGCACGTGTTTTTTCTCCAGCCATGTCGGACTACTTCAGCCCTTGTGGATAAGGACAAGGCAGCAGGCCAAGCAGATGTGGCCCTGCACACCATGGCTGTTTTGCAGGCCTACCAGGCTGACCTGCTGACAGAGCTTGACAGTGGTGAGGCGTTGGGACCTCAGGTGGTATCTGAGCTCCGCTGAGCCACTAACCACATTTACAAAGTGTATGGACACTGCCCCTGCACCGTTGCGTCTCCAGGGCATCCGTGTACTGAATTACCTGGATGACTGGCTCATTCTGGCCCAGTGGCTAGAATGGCGTTCTAGCTATGGCGGCCAGTCATCGAGATGCTGTGCTTGCCCACATGAGATCTTTAGGCCTCAGGTTGAACCCAGGAAAGTGTGTGCTTTCTCCTTCTCAGAGAACCACCTTTCTGGGTGTAGTTTGGGACTCGACCACTATGCGGGCACATCTGTCTCCCACTCGGTAGCTCTGCTCCCGCATGTCCTAGCCAGAGTGCACCATGACTGAGTCAACCTTCTCCTCGTTGGCCCTCTCAAGTTTGGTTCACAGACCTAGTCTTCTTCCCGAACTGCACTCCATGGGAGGTTCCCGTCAGGAAGGATCTCCTCTCTCAGGCGCGAGATATGGAAGCTTTGGGTCTGGCCCCTGAGAGAGACAATTTCCTAGAGGCAGGCCTCTCATCTGAGGTGACAGAGACTCTGCTGAATGCTAGGGCTCCCTCCACTAGGAAGCTGTATGCTCTGAAGTGGAGGTTTTTTCGATTCTGGTGCGATGAACACTGTCTGGATCCAGTTCACTGCCCGGTCGGTACAGTGCTGGAGTTCCTGCAGTCTTGCTTTTCTCGGGGCCTGTCCCCATCTACTTTAAAGGTGTACATGGCCACCGTCACCGCGAACCATGAAGCTGTCATTTTGTTGCCTCCTTGGGTAGGAACCCTCTGGTCTCTCACTTTCTGCATGGTGTCAGGCAGCTGAGGCCTTCCTGTCGACCACGACTTTTTTCCTGTGACCTTTCTGTGGTCCTGGATGGGCTGCTGGAAGCACCCTTTGAGCCCATGGAGTCAGCCTCTGAGAAGTTTCTGACTCTGAAGTTGGCTCTGCTTCTAGCCTTGGCCTTTCTCAAAGTGTATGAATGGGGTAATCCGGTTTCCAAACAGCGCCTGGCGCACTGGGTAGTAGAGGCCATTACTCAGGCCTATGAGGTGCGCAGTCTTGCCTCGCCTCTCGGCATCAGGGCTCACTCTACTAAGGGTATTGTCTTGTCCAGTGCCTTGGCCAGGGGTGTCCCCCTTGAAGATATTTGTGCTGCGGCTGGATGGTCCTCTCCGCACACCTTTATCACATTCTATGACTTGGACCCCACTCCAGGGTCCCAGGTCCTGCAGGGCCTTTGATGTTCTGTTCTCAGTCTGCTCGTGCCCTCTCAGGGCCTCTGTCGCAGTCATCGACCGGTGCGTGGCAGCGTGGGTATTGGCGTTCCCATAGTGTCAGCACTGATGCAGCATCGAGTCCCCCCGAAAGGGAACTTCACCAGGTTACATATGTAACCCGGTTCCCTGAGAAGGGAACAAGATGCTGCATCACTGGCCATGCCCCGGGCATCTTCTCGCACTTCCTACAGACAAATAGAAGCTGGAGCAGTGTGACACAGATGCCCTTATATGGACTTATGTGTCCTTTCCGAGCCATTAAAATGGCATGCGTGCACACAGAGCTTCAGATACAACTTCCTCACAGAAACATTCCCATAGCGTCAGCACTGACGCAGCGTTTCATGACAACTGAACTACAGCAGACTTAAGCAGACCACACAGCGAGAGCTTCAAGACTCCTGCATCTTTGTTCTGGATGCTGACATTCAGCTAGATCGGCTCACCTCGTTTAGTGACAACTGAACTGTACTGCTCATCCCTAGGAGTGTTTGTGACTGTTAGATTCAGGACATTTTATTTACCACAAAGATTCAACACTGCTTTCTTTGTGGCAGTGTACATTCCCCCGGCTGCTAATGCTAAGAAGCCACTATGTGAACTTTATGTGGCTATTAGCGATCTGCAGAATTCTCACCCTGAGATTTCAATCATGCACATCTCAAATCAATGGTCACTAAATTCCATCAGCATGTAGACTTTGCAATGAGAAAGGTGAGCATTCTGGATCCTGTTTGTTGGGTATTTGTCCTGTGGTGTTTTGTTTTGTCTGTTTGTTTTTTGTCTCACACTGTTTGCACACTATGCATTTTATGTGGATAGGACAACTTACTTTAAGTCCTTAGTTCTGTGTTGTTTTATGTAGCTTTGTTGTATGTAGCATTATAGTCCTGGATAAACTATAGTCCTTTGTTTCATATAAATGTGTACTGTGTAAGCCATTTATGGTTGAAATGACAATAAAAGCTTCTTGACTTGACTTGAATTGATCTAACTGCTATACATGTAATAAAATGAATTTGATTATGGTCTTATAGTTTAATACTTATGATTCATAAGTATTCATAAATATATTGTGTGTATATTTGCACACCCCTGTCCATGTGTATACAGGATCCCCTACTGCTAGAAAAGTGTAATAGCAGGTAAACTGATCATAAGGAGCTTCTGTCCCACCCACTGTCAATTGTGTCAGCACAGTAGAGAGTAATTACTAATTTTGGTGATCATATGAAGGTGCAGACTGGTAACACAGATTAAATGTGATATAAGTCGTGTAAAATGGTAATGATTTGAGATGATATATTAAGATTTGGCTTGTACAGTTTGTGTAGTGAGGGATCACTGAAAAGAGAAAATGAAAAATGGATCATCGGATTTTGTTTGATTAGTGTGAGTTTATTTGATATCTGTTTAAGAGGTTTCAGACACACATTTCATGGAGTAATTGGCGATGTTTTTGGCATTTGTAGACCGACTTGGGATCTGAGTCAGACTGTAGAACATGGTGTGTGTCTGTGTGTTCAGGAGCATTCAAGTAGGAAATGCACCACTTTTGACCACTTTATGCACCTCTTCCACTTAATCAGATCAACTGAAAAAAAAAACACTAAGCACCAGTAAAACATTGCCAGTGACAATGGTATGTATGAGGCCCAGGCAAATTTGCTAGAAATGCCTATATGGAAGCTAAGGTGCAGTGTGGAGACCAGCTGTAGTGTATCAGAGAATCAAGAACCTCCATCAACACTTCAAGAAAAGATTTACATTCTTAAACAGTGAATTAACAGGCAGCTCCATAAATGCAGTCAAGAACACACGAGATGGAGATATTTAGTTTAGGCCTTTTGTTCCCACAAGCCATGACATCATATCTATGATACTATCACTCAAATTAGGGAGGCGTGACTAATTTCTACAAACTATAAATTCATTCGAATTATGACTTTAAACTCTGTAGACATTAGAGAAATGCTGTATTGATGAACCTGACAGAGTTTAATCAGTCTGATGGCTGTGATCAATTCTCCTGTCCAGAGAGATCTGTATCTCCTGCAGTTTATGTCTTACTGTATGTGTGTTCAGCTGCTGTGGTTCTGCTAACAATGTGTGGAAATCTGCTCGTCATCATCTCTGTTCTTCACTTCAAGCAGCTTCACACACCAACAAACATGCTGGTGCTCTCTCTGGCTGTGTCGGATATCCATGTTGGTGCTTTAGTGATGCCAGGAATGTTAATATGGTTGATCGAGTCATGCTGGATATTTGGGAGAGGTTTCTGCATCTGTTTTTTGTTCATTGGTGGTGTCCTTACATGTTTATCCGTCTATAATATTGCTCTAATTGCTGTAGATCGGTATTTGGCTCTCTCAAATCCCTTTCTCTACACAAACACAGTCACTAAGAGAACAATGTGCATTTTTGTTTATTCTAACTGGTGTATATGTCTAGTCTATAATGCAGCGCTCTGTTATTTTAATGGATGTTTCGTAAATTTTCTATCATGTCCTGAAGAGTGTGTTTATTTTCTGAATGAGATTTGGACTGTACTTGATCTCATATATTCATTTATATTTCCACTTTCTGTTATAATCATATTGTATACTCGAGTTTTTGTGATTGCTAAGAAACATGCCACTGCTATCAGAGAGCTTAATAATCACACACGGCCTAAAACACAGAAAATCACCTTACACTCCATGAAATCTGAGAGAAAAGCAGCTAAAGTCCTCGGTATTTTAGTGTCTGTGTTTCTGGTGTGTTTACTTCGATATTTTATTTGCAGTTTATTAGGGAATGTTATTGAAATACAGGCAGAGACAATTAAGAAACTTTTGCTCATACTTTGCTTTAATTCCACCATTAATCCAGTTATTTATGCTCTGTTTTACCCGTGGTTTCAAAAATGCATTAAATTAATTATTACACTGCAAATATTTCGAACAGACTCTACATTAATAAAAGTTATTTCATGAAAAGTCTTTTTCCACTCCTCATGATGAAGTGCCTACATATTGCTATTGTTTTGTATATTTTTCTGTGTTCTCCTGAAGACATGTTCATGAATAATAAACATCAGAAAAAGTTTTGCAAATTTAATCTTGTTTTTTTTTTAATACAAAAATTCAAAAGAAGATTCTGAGTGATTCACTCTATTTATCTAAGACTGTATTTATACAGTATATATTTCAGAATACAGTTTGCATGTTATTTAGTTTTCAGACTTTATTAATGCTGACATGCATCTGACTAAAATACACTGAAGTATGAATGAAAGGATAAAAAATAACAAAGCTGACTGTTTTCGTTTCATTCTGTAATTGTGCAAGACTGGACTGGGTTTTATGAACAGAGCTAAAGAGAAGGAATGGTGAGGAAAAGTCATCAAACAGGGAGTCACAGTCATAGCTCATGAGCTTGGGGCAACTATAGATAATCAACTGTCCTTTTTGTCGCATGTTGCTAATGTGACACACTCATGTTTCTTTCCTGTCTACAACATTTGAAGGATTTAACCATTTTTGTCCACACTGGCTGCCCAGGTACTTGATAAAATTTAAAGTCAGATTTATGTGTATATATTATGTGTTAACAATGGATATTATCTAAAAGCAGCTTTACAGAACATACAAATAAAATAAAAAAAGGTTAACATGAATATAATAAAAAAATTCAAGATTAATATTGGATTATATTTAAATGCATTTGTATTTATCCCCAATGAGCAATTCTGAAGTGACTGAGGTGACATTCTCAAAGAAAAAATCCTTTAGATGGAAGAGGAAGAAACTTTGAGAGGAACCAGACTCAAAAGTGAAACTTTTATGCTCAAAAACTTTGTGAAGGAAAGTCCAAATGGAGCTGATACATCTCTAGATGTCTCAGGATCCTCACATGGTTGGCCTTATCTCAGTGAAGGTTAAAATCTTCATGACACGGATAATGGGAGCTGGTCATTTCAAGACTGGACTACTGCAGCTTTCTCTGTCAGGTCTACCTATGAATGCAATTCATCCTCTGCAAATGATCCAAAATGAAGCTGCTCTGATGCTTGCCTACAAAGCAAAAAAATGGACCAGCTCTCTCTTACCTCAAAGCCCTCATAACTCCTCGCACTGCACCTCAAAGAGTCCTTTTAGGGCAGAATAGATACAATCTCTGTGCAGGAGAAAGCATTGAGGCTAAATCCCATACTATCCTCAAGAATGTGGTTGTCTGTGAAGGAGTAAGTACATGCTGGCAGGGGATAACTAAGGGGGACAGCAACACACAAGGACCAGGAGCATGGGTTGTCATGCCTGAACCCCGAAGCACATGAAGCGACTGGATAGGCAGCAGGGGAGATGGCCCTAAAGAGGCATAGAATTTTTTTGACCACAGATAAGTTTCTTAAGTGGGATTGTAGGTCTTCCGTATAAGGCCAGCATGGCCCAACAAGGCCTCAATGGCAGCACAGAATTTTACCATGCAGCCGATTAAGTGGAGAGAGAGCTGGCAAGTTTCCCTTCAGCCATAGGTATTGTCGCATACCCATGCAGAGGCTGAGGAGAAGAAACAGATATAATAAGGATTATTCCATAACCTTGACACCTCAGTGTGGAGGTCTGTGAAAAATGGGAGACATGGAGTTGAAAGGTGTTGTAAAGTTTGGTAGCTATTGTCAAGCTCAGAGAGGACAATGCAAACTCTTTTATCAGGTAACAACACCACAGAATATGATGGCAATTTGATGGATGCTTGCTCCTCATTGCCCCCATAAAGCTTCTTAGAGTCTGATGCAAATTCCACATTTGGTTTAGAAGAAATCACAAAGCAAGCTCCCAGAGACGAAGCAAAGGAATTAGAGTTAGGCTCAGGCACTGGCGTTGTCTGTCCACCTCCCTGATCCCAGCTACAATGCTTAGCAATGGTTCACAAAATTGAGGAAGACGACATTGGGCATTCCTGGACACCAAATGGTAGTTCTGTGTCGACTGTTGCATGTCAAATATTTGAGGACATCCGTTTACCACCCCCAGACTGATGGACTGGTGGAGTGCTTTAATTAAACACTCGTGGTAGATGGAACTGGTACCTCCTCCTTCCATATGTGCTCTTCACCATCCATAAGACGGCCAAGGCATCCACAGGTGTCATGCCTTTTGAGCTTCTTTTCATACGGTGACCTCAAAGGCTGTTGGACATAGCCCGGTAAGTGTGGGAGGAGCAGTCCTCTCCATTCTGTTTGATCATTGATTTTGTCCAGGACATACAGGCACAAATTGATCGTGTTGGCCCCATAGTAAAAGAGCACATGAACAAGCAAAGAGTCTACAACCAACCAGCCCAGTTCTGTAAATTCCAGCATGAAGATCAGTTCATGTTGCTTGTCCCTAGCACATCCTACAAGTTCCTGGCAAAATGGCAGGGCCTGTACTCTGTCCTTGAGAAGGTAGGCCCAGTCAACTACAAACTGCAACAGCCAGGTAAGCATGCAGACAGTCAATTATACTACATCAATATACTAAAGAGGTGGGTCCCTCTGGCCCCAGGTGTATCTGCATTTGCTTTCTCTGTCACAGATCTCGGAAAGTGTGCCCTGGTGAAGAGACCAATTCGCTGACATTTTCTCCTCCATGCCAGGACTGACCCACCTGGTGCACCATGAGATCAAGACCCCTTCTGGGATGGTGGTTCGACAATGACCATTCTGTGTCCCGGAAGTTGGTCATAACGTCATAGAGAAAAAAACAGGAACGGGGGTAATGTTAAAAGATGGGGTCTTCGATGAGTCCACCAGCCCATGGTCCAACCCCATTAAGGTGGTGCCTAAGCCAGACAGAAGCATCCGCCTCTGTAATGAATTCCGGAGGCTCAACCAAATCTCAGAATGTGACAGCTTCCCCCTCCCCGAGGTGGATAACATCATGGAGTGCCTGGGAAAAACCCACTATTTTTCCACCCTCGGCCTGACCAAGGGTTATTGGCAAATGGCCCTTGCCCCAGATGCAAAACCCAAGACTACGTTCAGCACCACCAATGACCATTGGCCGTACCTGGTTCTTTCTTTTGGCCTACATGGGGTGCTTGCCACATTCCAGTGCCTCATAGACATTGTCCTCTGCCCCATTCGGCCTTTGCGGCTACTTATCTGGACTTTGGTGTCATCCACTCCTCCACATTGGTTGACTATTTCATCTAAAGGAAGTTCTGGAAGCCCTGCAGAAGGCCGGACTACCTGCTAACCCCCGCAAGTGCCATCTGGGGCTGGTCTGGGCATTCTCAAACCTCAGAAATAGAGGCCGTCAAGGAGTACCCCCAACCCACAATGAAAAAACAGGTATGTGCCTTTCTGAGTTTTGCAAGATATTATCGGTGGTTTGTTTTTAACTTCTCCACTGTAGCATCCTCCCTCAAATCAAAACTAAAAGGGTCAGTTGGAATGGATGAAGCGGATGAGCTACAAGGAGTGGGCGTTTGTCCACCAAAGGAAAGCCCTTATCACCCTCCCCATGACATTAACCTACCTGCCTGGTAGCGGTCCTCTCCCAAACATTTGAAAGGGAAACACCCAGTCCTGTTTATCTCCCAGAAACTGAACCCCTGCTGAGAGGAAATATGTGGCAGTGGAACAGGAAGCCCTTGCAATCAAATGAACTCTTCTCCCCAGAAAATCCACTGCTAAAAGAAATCACACTCCTCAGAATTTCAGCATCACAGTCAGCACTGCTGAATTAAGCTGCAAGGTTGTTGCAAGGTTGTGCAGAAAAATTCCCACCAAAAGAGTGGGGGCCAATCAGGAGTGCAGCTGGGGCACCCACACTCCAGCAGAATGCCACAGCAGAAAGTCAAGCTTAGCAGCCAGCAGGAGGTGGGCTGCGTTATGCCCATGGAAGGAATTAATGTGCTGTATCCCTCTGCTTTATCCCTTTGCTCTGGGTAGCCAAAAGTGCCAACGTCTGCTGAGCCTGAGCCAAGCTAATGGGTTCAAAGCTCTTTCTGCACCTCCACTGGGACTCCTTCAAGATTGGGAACCTCCCCATGGAATCCTCAATTAATCCAGAAAGAGCATGCAAGGTTCTTTTTCACCTCTAAAAATACCACTTTTTCATTGCACTGTGTTAACAAATAAACACATTTGAGATTTGCACCTAACACCTCCATCTCTGTGTTGTGCTTCTGTGTCCCTCTCATCAGAGTGCCCTACAAATATAACAGTTCAAATAACAAAGTACACAAAATTCAGAATCCTACCTTACAAGATGAGAATAAACTCAAGATAATGAGCTAAAGCACACTTTTAACAATAATATTGAGGATATTTTTATAAACATATATGCAGTACAATACTGTTCTCTTCTGGGTGTTGAGGAATCTGAAGGCTTGAGGAAGTAAACAGTTACACAGTCTAGTTATGAGGTCCAAATGCTTTGGTACATTTTCCAGATGGCAGGAGTGTGAAGAGTGTGTGTGAAGAGTGTGTGGGGTGTGTACAGTCATCTTCAATGCTAATAACTTTTTAGATGCAGGGAATGGTGTAACTGTCTGTGATGGGGAAGAGTGATTTTTCAGGATCTGAAACGGTGCAATTCCCAAACCAGGCAGTAATGCAGCTGCTCAAAATGCTCTCTATGTTCCCTCTGTAAAACATGGCCAGGATGGCGTGGAAGATGGGCTTTCTTCAGTCTTCATAAGAAGTAAAGATTCTGCTGGGATTTCATGCTGATGAAGCTTGTGTTGAGGGGCCAATATTTTATTTATAAACATTTCGTAATCCCCACCAATTAAGGTGCCCAAAATAATATATTAGTTGTGTTAAGCACTAAAGGTGTATGGGTAAAAGCACAATCATTTACTAATTTCAAATACTGTACAAAATGCCAAGTCCCTGAAGACCTCATGACAGAAAGTATAGTTTGAGATCCTGGGGAGTGCTTAACTGAAGTTTTGCTCCCTGCATCCAACTTATTTCAAACTCATGTTTCTTCTACATTATCCATGTAACTTTACAAAAATCAAAGGAACCCCATGGGTCCCATCAATCCAGTCAAGAACACATGAAATAGAAAAAACATTCTGTAGATATTTAGATATTCTCCATAAATTACCATTACAGCAACCAGTGTCCCATCAGTCCAGTCAAAAACACATGAGATGGGGATATTTAGTTTAGGCCTTTTGTTCCCACAAGCCATGACATCATATTTATCATACTGTCACTCAAATTAGGGAGGTGTGACTAATTTCTATAAACTATAAAATCACCAGAGCTTCTGTGCCATAAGTCATTTGATTATGATTTTTTACATTTTCTGTTTTACTTTAAACTCTGTAGACATTAGAGAAATGCTGTATTGATGAATCTGACAGAGTTTAATCAGTCTGATCACTGTGATCATTTATCCTGTCCAGAGAGACCTGTATCTCCTGCAGTTTATATCTTAATGTACTTGTGTTCAGCTGCTTTGGTTCTGCTAACAGTGTGTGGAAATCTGCTCATCATCATCTCTGTTCTTCACTTCAAGCAGCTTCACACACCAACAAACATGCTGCTGCTCTCTCTGGCTGTATCGGATTTCCTCGTTGGTGCTTTAGTAATGCCGCCAATGTTCATCTGGACAATAGAGTCATGCTGGATTTTTGGGAGAGGTTTCTGCACCGTCTTTTGGATAATTTGTGGTTTTCTATTAATTCTATCAATATATAATATCACTCTGATTGCTGTGGATCGATATTTGGCTCTCTCAAATCCCTTTTTCTACATGAGCAGAGTCTCTGTGAGGATCACGTGTGTTGTAGTTATTTTGGACTGGTTTGTGGTGGGAGTCTATCTCTTGTTACTCATGTATTTCAATGGAAATTTCACAATTTCTGTAATGTGTCCCGGAGAATGTTTTTATTTTCTGAATGATGTTTGGACTGTAATTGATCTCATATATTCATTTATATTTCCACTTTCTGTAATAATCATATTGTATACTCTAGTTTTTGTGATAGCTAAGAAACATGCCACTGCTATCAGAGAGCTTAATAAGCACACACGGCCTAAAACACAGAAAATCACCTTACACTCCATGAAATCTGAGAGAAAAGCAGCTAAAGTCCTCGGTATTTTAGTGTCTGTGTTTCTGCTGTGTTTACTTCCATATTTTATTTACAGTTTATTAGGAAATGTGATTGAACAACAGACAGAAACCATTCAGAAACTTGTAATCATTCTTTATCTTAATTCCACCATTAATCCAGTTATTTATGCTCTTTTTTATCCGTGGTTCAGGAGGTGTGTTAAAATAACTATAACTCTACAAATAGTCCAGTCAAACTCTGCATTAGCAAATGTTCTCTCGTGAAAAGTCTGTTTTTTCTACATCAAATCAAATTTAAACAATATAATGTGTACTGTAATGTATAATATGTAAAAAGAGGAAATTATATTTGCTTCAGAAACTTAAAATATGGATTACATATTAACATGCAATGAGACGAAGTCCAACAGATTTTCAGTGAAAAAGATTCATTTGTACTTTTGATTATTAGTTTTAAGTTCCCTAATAAAGGTGTCAGATTACAGGAGGCAGAAACAGATGCAGCTGTATTTGAGCATGTGTATTTCAAAAATGTTAAAAGTTCCAAAACTCATTCAGGGTTAATGATGCAGCCCAGAAAAGTGATGGTGCATATGTAAACCTCACTATTCTCTCTTTTTTAAAAAACTCTTGATGCTGTGCAAGAATCTGGAGAACCTTCTGGACTTGGAGCTCATGGTTTTCTATGAAATGGGTGCATACCAGAATATCATCAATATAGGCTATGATGTATTTGTCCATCATATCTCAGACGCTATTGTAGCTCTGAGTGTCCAGTTTATAGTGTTTTGTTATGTTTTTATGTTTCTATCCACAGGTTAATATGCTAAATGTAATTATTAATTTGACAGGTTTAGGCCTTTTGTTTCAACAAGGCATTATATTCGTTCATTGACTTAGGTGAATTAATATTAAAACAAAGTATGGATTAGTGAAAAAAATGCCAATAGATATTTAAAATGTTTTCACTAATCATAACTAATAATCATAAATAAAATAATCCATATTTTATTTTAATTTATGTTATGTAACATATTATATTATATAAAATCTCGACCCAACAGATTCTTTACTGGGAATAGTGGAGTTTGCACAGGAGACGTCTCACATGACACAATAACACCAGCTTTTAACATGTAGTTGAACACCTGTGTTATACCTGCTATAGCTTCTAGATTTGGGGGATTATTAAGCTTTCTTTGGCCTGTAATCTGATTTTGGAGTTATGGTCACTGCTCAGTTTGCTCCCAATCATGAGTCCAAGCAACTATCTATTTTCCCAAGGCTTCTCATTCATCATCAGCATATAGAGAGAGATGTGGAGATGCTTCATTTATTTGGAATGGGTGTGGATGACCATTTAATTAGGGGTCAAGCCCCGAAGGGGCGTAGACACCTATTGTTATCGTTATTGTTCTTCTTCTTATTCTTCCTCTTCTGCCATTGAAGTCAGTGGCAGCCCATAGAACTGTACGTAGGAAAGTTATGTAATTTGGCACACATGTAGAGTGTGTCTAGACTTGGATGTGTCTAGCTCAAACCCTCTAGCGCCACCAACAGTCCAAAAATCCAATTATTTTCATGTTCATAACTGCTGACTCGTAAGGCCTAGAGACAAAATTCATGCATATTTTGGATCCTTTGCTCATGCCGATTTGAATGCACCATATGACGTCATTTCTGTCATGAATATCTTTCCGCCACTTTTTCAAACTTTGGTATGTAGCATCTAGAGACACCAGAGACAAAAAGTTACCAAAAGCTTTTTGATAGACCAATGTGTTCTCATAAACTGTGGCAACATACATGGTGGCGAGCGCGCCAAAACGGACGTGAGGCCGTATTTTCGCAAAACTTTTGTCTATCGACACGAAACTTGGAATGTCATAAAGGTGATGACTTGAGGGTGCAACCAACATTTCGTCACAGCGCCACATAGTGGTCACGAGATTTGAAAAACGGCTCTTTTCGCTTATAACTACTGCAGTCTTGAGTCTAAAATCATGAAGGTGGTGTTGTTAGATTCCTTGAGGCATGCTGAGTCAAATATACCAAACGATTTTCGGACGGCCATTTTGTGTGTCAGCCATTTTGAATTTTCCATAAAACCTACTTTTTACCTGGGTAAAAGGTAAGACAGATATAGGGTGCGAATGTTTTAAGATAGACGGATCGAGTGAAGGCTTCTTGAGGAGAGGCGTAACAGTAGGCACTTTTAACTCATCTGAGACACAGACAGTTAAAAGACATTTGTTAAAAAAGCATGCTAAACCTGGCCCAACTGAGTCAGTAATCATTTTTAAAAATCATGGATAAATGACGTCGAGGAGACGCTAAATTGAAATCATCTCAATTTAGCGATGGTAGTAATTGAAGAGAGATGGGTTTAAGTGAACCTTTAGCCTTCTTGACATATATCAGTGCTCAGAGTGCAGACACTGCCCTTTTGCACTCATCCCAACTCATCATGGCTTGGGAACACTACAGTACCAGTCTAGGCTGTTTCTCTGCCTCCGCAGTGATGTTAGATCTTCTGGAATGGTAAAGTAGGCGTTGACGAGGTTTCTTCTTGTGCATGAAGAGACAAAAAGCTCCACCATTCAGAGGTGGAGACTTCTGGATTCAGATTTCACCCTAGGTGGAAAGAGCTGACCTACCCAACTGGTTCTGTACTCAGTGTTAATTATATCTGTGACGTCAGTGTGATGGTGTGTGAATTCAGTATCTATTTTTCTAATTCCTCTTAAGTGATCTTCGACTGGTTCAATTCAAATCAAGTTTATTTGTATAGTGCTTTTACAATTAAAATCGTCTCAAAGCAGCTTTACAGAACATAAACATAGAACAAAATGTTAATATAAATAATAATATAAAGATTAATAGAATGCAAAGTTCAAGATTAATATTAGATATATTTAGTTCACAATGTGTATGTATATATCCCCAATGAGCAAGTCTGAGGTGACTCAGGCAGTAGTGACAAGGAAAAACTCCCTTAGATCCTAAGGAAGAAACCTTGAGAGGAACCAGACTCAAAGCGGAACCCATCCTCATATGGGTGACTGTTATGAGAGCCATGAGGGCTCCCTTGGCTGGCCTGCAGAGAATTTACTGAACTTTATCATCAAGACTCTATTTCCCACAATTCATTGCACCACCAACTCAGCACACCTGTTTCCTGTTTGTAATCACCTGGGGTCTCATTTATAAAGCGTGCGTATGCACAAAACGGGGCTGGAAACGTGCGTACGGCAGTTTTCACGCAAAGGTTGTGATCTATAAAAAACAAACTTGACGGGAAAATGTGCGCACCTTTAAGCAAACTTAGAGACGTGCGTACGCACATTCTGGAGACAAAGGGAATTGGTGACACAGATGGTGAGGTCGTGAACTGAAGATAGATTGTAGAAAATTCATGTGAGAAGAACGATTATAAGAATTAATGACATTTAATTTTCACTCCATTTCATACCTTATATCCACATTATCATGAAGATTAAATCCAACAGTGTTATTTGTGCCGATTGTTTTAGGCTATATACATCTAGTAAAATCCAAATGTAATTCAAAATGTATTAAAAATCAAATAATAAGCGGTAGAAGAAGAATGAATGAATAAATACCTAGAGCTGCCTTACAGTCACATTGTCCACAACGGGTGCGCAGGAGGTGATGGCGCGACTACATGTGATACAGAATAACATGAAATACCCTTTTATTAGAGAACTGCAGAACACAGTGTAAAAACAAAATATTTTCCTTAATGTACATATATCATAAAATGTAAAAGTCTGCAAATACAGTCATGAAGCACAATCGCTCCTCATCATCTGTCCTAACTATTATGGTGTTCATTACAAAACCGTCATGAAGAAGCATGTGTTCACTATAACATTTCCGTCTTAAATTTTCGCCCAAAAATTAATTCTGTGATTTTGACAAGGTGTTAACGATCAGTCTAATTGCTAGAAACATATAAATTCTCGGGTGACCCGGGTATGTAATGCTTCATGATGGCACTGCTGGCACTGTTGGACGATTACGCCAATGGCAGAATAAGGAGAGAACGAGTTTTCAGGGACCATGATATTTTCCTGGCCCATGATGATGACTGGTTAATAAGCCGATTTAGATTCCCTAGAGCTGTGCTCTTAGATCTATGTGTTGAATTGGGTCCAGTATTAGAGAGGGCAACACGCCAGAACCATGCCATCCCAGTACAAATACAAGTCCTCACCACTCTGTGGTTCTTGGCAACAGGCTGTTTCCAGCGGGAATTGGCAGACAGGTAAAATATTTATATAAAAAACTATAAGTAATCCTCAACTTTGTGTCTAAGACCTTTTTGTATATGAAATAATTCTATTGGAATCTATCATCTCACCCTATAGGTCTGGTATATCACAGCCGTCCCTGAGTGCCATAATAACTGTCGTTTTGAATGGTATACTTAATAGGGGGTAGTCGATACATCAGGTTCCCCTACATTGTGCGAGAACAGGCCAAAATTAAAATGCAATTTGCAGCAATGTCTGGTTTCCCAAATTTAATCGGCGCAATTGATTGGCTGGCTTCTTGGTGAGGTTAACAATACTAAAAAGTATTAAATGTAACAATGTTGCTTTTATATATAATTATACTATATATATATATATATATATATATATATATATATATATATATATATATATATATATATATATATATATGTAATTATGACCTACAGGTGACAGTGGCTACCCCTGAGACGCTGGCTCCTCACCCCATTTTTAAAAACACAGAGCGCAGAGGAAACTCATTATAACGAGGTCCACTCTTGTGCCCGCGCAGTGATTTGCAGTGATGTGTGGACAAAAATGGCCGAATCCTTCTAATGTTGTAGAGAAGCTCCTCACCCCATTTTTAAACCCGCAGAGCGCAGAGGAAACATTATAACGAAGTCCACTCTCATGCCCGTGCAGTTGTGGAGTGTGCCATCGGCATCCTGAAATGCAGATGGCGTGCTCTGGATGCCTCGGGTGGCAGACTTTTATACCATCCAGCAAAAGTGTGCAAGATTGTCAGGGCCTGTGGTGTTTTGCACAATCTAGCACTGAGGAACGGTATTCCTCTCCCTGCTGATCTTCCTCTACCCCAACATTACGACCCCGAGCCACAGCCCCCTGACCGACAAGAGGGATATCAACAAGGTGCAAGAATCCGTGAGGATGTCATGCGGCGTTTGTAAAGAAAAACAAAACTCAAGGTTCATGTTTTAACGGCATCTTTTAACGATTGTGCAATTTCTTGCATCACTTCTCTCATCTGCCGTAGCTCATCTGCAACCCTGTTGACAGCGTTTATTGTCTCTTGCTGTAACTGCAGGACTGTGTCA